>NC_029776.3:98350378-98365314 GCF_000817695.3 Arachis duranensis
TAATTTAAATCTTTAAATATGTAACTCCATGAATTTAATGGCTTGTTCGAGTTTCATAACCTTGATTATTTTACATTTTATATGCAAGTATAACATTTTTCAAATGAGAAATAGATTGAAAAGTTGAGGTTGACTTGGAGCAATATAATTATGATATATACAAGTACGAATGGCTTGTGATGTAAAATAATAAAATATTCAAATTAAAATTATTATGCTTCTCTTTGGAGATTTCTATATAAACCAGCATCATCACATGGGTGATACTAAGTATCACCTTCCTTAGCTCTCATTTCATTTTCATCTCTCTCTCCAAAAATGATTCACAAAGCATTGTTCATCACCCTTCTGCTTTTCTCATATGTTCTTTCATCTTCGGCTGTACCAATCACTAGTAAGAACACACACCTTAATTATTCTAAACTCTTCTATCTCTATCCTTGTCATGTTTTTATTCAATTCCTTTTCTTTTCAAATTATTATTTTGTTAATGGAATATTGCTTTAAAATTTTGCAGGAAGTCTTTCTCCAACGAGTGAAAAATCCTCAATCCAAACTTCACTAGAAGAGGTAATTAATTATAAATCTTGGACCCATATGAACAAAAATTAATTTCATTCTAAATTTTCAACAATTATATATAGTCTAACTCATAATTTCCTCTATTTAAAAGATGCACTATATAAATGTAATGAAATGTTTTTATATACATGGAAATTTTACATTAGTATAATATTTTTTAGTGTAAACTTCTGAAAATGTAAAAATATTCTGTTAACCACATCACATGTTCGCTCTGATGAGTAATTATTTCTAACTTTATTATCTTTAAATCTAACATAGTTAATCTGTTTCTATGCATAGTTTCAGGGTACTCCAGAATCAAGAAATAGTGAATCAGAGATGTTTGATTTGGCACAAGAGTTCATGACAGTTGAAGGAAGAATGGATTTGGAAAGCAATGACTACCCTGGAACAGGAGCAAACAGAAACCATGACCCAAAGACACCAGGAAGAGGTTAATTAATTATTAACGCTACCTGATAAAAAATTGTACAGCTATTAAATAAAAGTAAAATACTTGGTATGGTAATTTTGTATACTATTTTCTGTTGAATTAGAATATTCCTATTTCTTCTCCAATTAAATGTTTTGTACTCGGATATATGTGCTTGTCTGTAGTGGTGGAGTTGCTAAGAATTTTGAGATAAGCTACTTTTCTTATGTTAAATAAGTTGTCGCGGTTAAGCTTTATTTTATTTTATTTTATTTTCCTTTGGTTAAATCCTTAAAATTGGGTTCAAGCATAATTATCACCGTGAATTGCTATTTTGGAGCTTGTTAGATTTTTTTTTAAATATCCTTTAATTCAATATGTCAATTATTAATTTATTATAGATTACAATTTTATTTAAGAATTTATTGTTGATTAATTAATTATTATATGTATAAAATAAAATTCAAACTTACAGTCCTTATTTAAAGAAACTAATAATGAACTAACTTAAATTTGTTAGCTTGTTAGATGTTTAAATATACAAATTAAAGATTTATTTAGACAAAGAGAAAGTTCTATGAAAGGAAGATTTATTTATTTATTTTTATTTATGATTAAAAGTTATGTGGGTTTGGCAATAATGGGTCCCACTAAGAATGGGGCATACGGCATACCTCATATTTTCAACGAGCGATTATTCTAGTAAAAATATAACAACGATATTTTCACTAATGGATTATGGATCCCACTAACATTACCGTAACTAAGGGAAATTAACCAAAAATAGTCTTAATTTATTTTATTTAATATTTATTAATTATTATAATAATTAATAAATAATAATAATTAATAAATATTAAATAAAATAAATTTTAGTTATTTTTTATTTTTTTAATATTATCAGTAATCTTAATATAACAAATTAATAAATATTTAATAATGAGCCTCTATCAGTTAGGCTATATAGTTTTTGTCCCTCAGTTAACGTTAAGGAAGTGATAAAGTAATTAAAATCTTTTGTTGTTTTTCTTTTTTTTTCTCTTATTTAAAGTATATTCTTAGAATCTTAGTCTCAAGTCAGTCATTTTTTTAATGAATAAATTAAAAATAAATGATTTTTCTAAAACAAAATATAACAATTTTATTTCTCAAAATTCACTTTTTTTATGAAAAAATCGAAAAGAATATTCAAAACAAAACACGAAGAGAATATGAAATTAAAGTCAAAAGTCAAAACATACAAGAGCTTGAATTGAAAAGAGAAATTTCTGGCAAGAATTAGGAGAAAGTGTAAACTTTTTTTTTGTTTTTCTTTTAAATTTTTTTAACCCTTTTTTCCTAACTTTTTTTAGTCAGGACAAATTTAAAAATAGGGTAATTTGAAAAAAGAATTACACAATAAAACCTTTTTATTTTTTTATAATTTATAGAATAAATTTTGTTATGATTGACCTATTTGGTTATTAGAATTAATGTAAAAGATATAATTAATGTTAATATAATACAATTCAATTTCTCCAATAACCATTAAACAAGTAATAGAAGTTAACTAACCCTTTATTTACGAAGAGATAAGTTAAAAACACACACACACACACACACAATATATATATATATATATAATAAAGTGAGCCTACTCGATTTTTTCTTAAAAAAAATGAATTTCGAAAAATAAAATTGTTATATTCTATTTTGAAAATAATATTTATTTTTAATTTATTTATGAAAAAAATGACTAGCCTGAGAGACAGATTCTAAGAACATACCTCAAACAAGAGGGGAAAAAAAAGAAAAAAAATTTAGCTACTTTATCTGTGCTTTCCCTTCTCGTGAGGGACAAAACCAATACAGCCCAATTGATACGGCCCATTATTAAGCATCCATCAATTTGTTGATTCATGAGCAAAACAACAATCTCTTACCATATGCATAAATAGTATAAAGTAACCTGTCCCTCCTGTATTAAAGCTTCAAAAGATGCAGAAAGTATCCATTCCTAGGACACTTGTCTTAACCAGCAGCTCCCAACACCAATTTATACATGTAATTTAATAGGCCTTCTACACAGAAAAATTTGCCTATACTAGTCTAATACTTGTCTATCATGAATTTTTCTATAATCAAACTCTCGTATCAACGTATTACATCAAATATTAACATTAAACACACTTAAAAAAGGACAGAGAGGGGAATAATGGAAAAAAAAGTAGTAGTCTAGTAGAAAATAGAGTGGCAGTGGATTAGAGATTGAGATAAGATAAAATTAAAATTTGAAGGTAGATTAAATTAAAAAAGATAGTATAAAAATTTAAAATAATTTTTCAAAATTTGAATAGTTTGGTCAAATAAAACTCATCTTCTATGGATATAATTTTTAGTTTCTTTTTTTCATATTCATTCGTAGGTAAAAATTATAGTTTACTTTTTCTATTCATATCATATCACCAACAATCCTCAATACTTCAAAAGGGCTCAAATGTAGAGAAGTTATATTCTTCGATGTTACATAAGCTTACTGACAGTTTACATGAACTTAGTGTCATTCTCCTGATACTCCAGTACAACAGAGGCAAGAGCAAGTCGATATGCCACAGATCTTAAATTCCTGACAAGCACGTAAATATCCTTCTTCCTCCGCTTCGCCGGCATCTCTTTCCACTGCTCCTCTCTTAAATTAGCAAGTAAAACTGCCTCACAAAATCCCCCTGCTACTAGCCTCTTGCTGCAATGACATAGAACCCAGTAAGCAGCTTTATTCTATACTCAAGAATATTAGGCCCCATTTGACAACTGGCTCATAAATACAGCGACATTCGGAAACAAAAAATATTTGAAGGAGACAAAAACAAAATGTAGGTCATTGGACAGAGTCTGCCCAGTTTTCTGTCCACTCGAAATTTGGGATAGAATAGGGACAGAAACTTTTACTTCGTCTTTAAACACTTACCAAACACAATCATAAGCTAGGGTATGGATTGATGGTATGTGAGAGTGGAATGCAATGGAGCCAAAGGAATAATTGTTTAAATTCCACTCCATTGTTTGCATAAAACATCATTCCATCATAAACCGCCGGAATTGGGAAGAACCACAAATGAAGTTTTTAATGGAATAGGATGGAATCGATTCCATTACTAACTTTTCCATTCCATCATAACATTATTAATCCAAACCATGGCAGCCCATCAAATTCTTTTTGGCTCCATTCCATTCCCCTTAATAACAACGATCCAAACATAGCCTTAAGAGAATAATAGGATGGAGACTACAGTGGAGAAAGATAAGATTACAGAACCTTCCTTGTACGGCAGCTGATGTGACAAAACCGATAGGCCACCGATGATACTCTTTAGCATTTGAATCATCTGGTACATGCATTTCCCATCTTTTGAAGGAATGCTCCTCTTTGAAGTATGATTCTAAAGCAGATTGTGGCAGTTGAAATCCTTCACTTTTCTCAATGCTGCAACATATATCAGATAATGATACTATTTCCTATGATAAAACATATAGTCATATACTACTATTCCCCAACAAGATACATTTGCTTATCAAATTCACAACAAAAATTACATATTAAAATAGGAATGCACAATGTTAATTACCATGAAGTCAATAAATATGTATCAGATGGGTGTGGTGCACAAATAACTGCTCCCTCTTCAAAAAGGCCTTTCTTGAAAGGGCGAAGATGAACTCTTAGAAAACATAACCTATGGTCAGAAAGAGTTTTGGCAGCTCGGATTAATGTTTACTTCACCCTTTATAAACTTGGTGATTTTCTCATCTCCATCCGCAGCATATGGAAACAATGACAATTGGCCACCTTTGGTTTCATTAAGGAAATTAGTCAGCACAGAACCTGTCCTTGCCACAGTTCCATCAAACAAGCTATTCTCAGAGTCAAATCTTTTTTGGCAATGAATTCGGATCAGCTAAATCTTCCAATGTTGAAACATCAGTAGTTTCTACTGCATTAATTTTTCTGTTGAGAGTACTATGAATAATAATACCCCATGGAGGCAAGATGGGAACTCTCATAGGCCTTTTGGATGGAGGATGTAACTTGGCTTTTTTATCAAATGCAGCAGCTTTAGCTGACATGCAGCATGAGTATGCCTTACAATCTGGGAAATCAGAAGGGAAAGCTGGCAATCCCATCTGCATAAAGAAAAAGTTTTCATGAAAAATCTAATAACTAATACCAAAAAAGGCTTTTTTTTTTAAGAAAAAAATCCCCAATATTTTTTTGCATGTCTTGAAGGGTGTAACTATTACTTCATGTGCAATCCAATGCATCTCTTGCAAATCGATTGCATGTGCTCCATAGGAGATGAGTGGAATCCAGAAGGCCTTTACCCAACTTAAGGGAAGTGTGATAGAACACCTAGAAGATAACCAGATACAGTTAGTATTTTATTAGTGTGTTGCCACTGACATTTAATTTATGATACCTTTTTATTTTTCCCCTACTTATATATCTTAAAGCAGTTATCACAAATATCAGGTAAGAGTTTAGAGAATACTGGTAATACCTGATAGTTGACAAGAAGCATCAGAATGCATAATCACAAGTCAAAAAAGGAATAAAGAAGTTACCCTCTAAATAATTCCTTCCTATTATGTTTTACAAGCAAAATAGGGCAAGATCTTGAGCATTGCTCCTCTGTCAAAGAGTTTGCCTCCCTGGAATCTACATCATCCAGGCAGTAATGTGTCAAACGTTTGTGGTGTTTCTCATTACAAATCACACTCTCTGCCAATGGGGTCCTCAACCGTCTAGATTTAGCATACCAGAGATCATTATTATGATACTGCTTGTTTTCTATTTTGGACCATGTGGATGAAGCCAATTCACTAGTCTTCTCCAACTCTTCATGAATAGTTTCTTGTGCGCCATTAACTACCTCAGCAGAACTTGGCTCCACTGATGAAATGGTTCCTTTCCCACACAATTGTCGAGGATCCTTAACATTAAGTGACAAAATTGCAACAGAAGAAAACTTATCCTTATTGTCTGATATGGATGAACTTGTCTTCTGAGAAACGCTGTCTTGTGTAGGCACATGTTCCCGTAGACGATGATTATCTGAAATACTGAAAAGCCAGAATGTATAAAAAACCAGTCGAAATCATTCATGAATTAAATCGACGAAATTAAACAATAACTAACCTTGTAACAGGATGCAACATCTTTTGAAGAATTTGAATCGCTCCTGATCCGATTACCTCCAACTTTGCAAGTTCACCCTCAAGCGAAAAGCAATTAATTGAGATGCCTGTCTTTTCCATCTGAACAATAATAAACAGCAAAACACACAATCTAAACAACGAGAAATTAAACAGCAAAACACACAATCTGAACAAGAAGAAATTACAAGTCAGCTTAAATACCAATTTGCAAAGTTCTGCGACATCATGAGCGAAATCAAAACCATGGTAAAGAACATATAACAACAAACTTAGTGTGTCAATCGACGAGAATTTTCATCTTTATAACACTATTTTAAAATATTTCACACTAAGAGCCAATCAGACAGAATGATCATAAATTTTAAAATCTCGGACAAAAATATCCATACTGAATGACAATATATGTTTGTAAAAGCATAGCTTTCCAATCTCTCAAAATGTCTAAGGGGGTAAGTCCTCTAAAAAGATCATGAGCTTTACATCAAATAGATGCTATGCATCCAATCCCATACGAAATGTTTGTCAGAAAATCTATCATTAAAAAATGCATTATTATGCTCCAACCAAATAGTCCAAACAGTGGCGTAAATTGCACAGCTCCATATAAAATTTTTACTCGTTTCTAGCACCAAGCCCAACAAATCTAGTCACTAGAAATTTATCAAGTGTTATAGGGCACACCCAACATTCCTTAGATGCTAAACAAACTGTTCCATAAGAAAACAGCATTGGGCAATGCAAAAACAGAGGTGAATTTGTCTGAATTTGCCCCACATATCAAGGGAGAGAGCCTTATCTGGCCTTCGAACCTACAAGATGTTAAGCACAGCTGTCCATATAAAAGATTTGACCTTAGAAGCCGCTTTGGATTTTCAAATAAGTTTATCCAGGTAGAAGGAAGTTGTATTGGAGGAACGAGAATTGGAAGAAAGATTTACAACTAAGACTAACAGAGTTTTCAATAGACCAAATCCTTTTATCAGGGATAGGTGACAAAGAAAACCATCAGAAGTTCCACGGATACCCTATCATTAAGGCTACGAAAGAAATGGAAGTCCCAAGAGAAAGTGGAGCCTTGTGTAATGTAAAAGGATTGAATAGGAGAATTATGCATGGAAGACAGAAGATAAAGAATGACCATGAAAAACTACCAACACATGTATCTTAGAGCTTAAGTAAGTCCAGATTTTGTCTATGCCCCGACTATGCTCATAACGGGAATAAGGTGTCAAGGACATTAACAAGAAGGAATTTGAATAGGAAACAAGGGAACAAAAAATGAAAAATAAAGGGAAAAATAATTGGCCCAACATACATGGCTCCCACCTGATGGGGACATATGCATCTGGAAAGGCTGTTTCTAGAATGTGAAAAGTGTGACCTCCACTTTCCAAAGCAACAACCTACTGCTGTGCGTGTCTCGCCTCTTAATGAAACAAAACATAGCAAACAACTATTTACGAGAACCAATGGATTTCACTGCACTGCTCCCTGTTTCATCTATATGAAGATACAATTTACAAAATTAAAGTAAGAAAAATAGAGAACATCTGATGTCCATGGGAGGAGTAAAAGAAGAAACTGAACCTCTTTCTGACATGCAAATTTTAGACTATCATATCCTTCTTCAAAGGCAGAAGCATGTATCCACACCCAAAGCTGTCTAAATGAAGCACCGTGTTTCATTCTATCTGGGCTTTCAGCTGAATCAACATCATGTTTCATTAATTAATCACTGATATCATGCTCTCTACTAATATTTTGTTGGAATGTTGGCCGCCACATATAGGTCACAGGGCCAATTGGCTGAGAAACTGGTACTTCGACTTGATATAGCTGTCATCACGAAACAGAAACAAGATTCAATTTTGGGTTGATAGCATACCCTAAATCAACATAGCTAATACCAGAATCAGCAATAGGATGAACTGACCATTGCCATTCCACAAGTGGTACCCCATACTGATTCATCCAAATCTTGAGAAGATAGAAGCTAATGATTCCTGAAGAAAAGAATCAGCAGAATTGAAGATTTTACAATCAAAAGTTTGAGTGAAATGTTGGATATAGAATCAAGGCTTAAGTTGCTGCCACAATGTCGCTGTTCAACATTTCTAAAACTGCAATTGTGGACGCATTGTTCACATCTTACAGAAAATTTTTCACAACGATGCTAATAGCCATGTAACCATAATCATGATTATAACAGCAATTTATCGTATTTATGCAAATATAAATACGAAGTTAGACAAAAACTATTCTTTAAATCTAAAATGAGATAAGTTTATATAATATAAGAAAAGTTTCAAGTGTACCTGGAACACCAATGTTCCAGTAATTTTAACCGTTGATTTCAATTAATATATATTTTTTATAATTGAGATCAATGGTTAAAACAACTGGAACACCAGTGTTTTAGGTACACTTGAAACTCTTCCTATAATATATACATATATATACATACCTCAGGACCTTCCACTTGGACAGCAGTGTAATAGCTTGCATCATGCACAACCACCCCTCGTTTGAGCCTTTTCAGGACTGCCCTTGAACCTTTTCCTCTGGAAAATATGGACACGAACCTTGTATGTAAGGAAATAGGTTCCCAAAACTCCAATTCCTTAACAAACTGTTAACACCCATGCGGGACGAAAAAAATTAAAAGGTATTAGTGTTTGTTCTAGTAGACAACAAAGATCGCATTTTTATAACTTCGTTCAAATAATAGTTGTACCCGTACAGAATTCTTCTCTTTCTCAGTATGATCTCTATCATCATCTCTATTCCCTTTATCCATTCTCCTATCCTACCTAGGTCTATGAATTTCTCTATCAATTCCATTACCCTTACCCATGAGGTTCCAACATTTGATCCTGAATTTGCCTAGCAGTTTTTCCCGGGCATCCTCCAAAATAATGGGATTATACATCCCAACTCTATCCCTTGGAAATAAAAAGGTAGCACCAAAGAAAGGAAAAAGCGAGATGGAAAAGTAAATTACTTTGACTGCGCAGCATGGATTTACCAAATTGACCACCAATGTCAATTTCTGAGATAAAATTGGTCCATTAGTGTCTTTTGTCGACATCAAATTAGTCCTAACAAGGAATGATTTGATGTCAAACATGACATTAACAGACAGCTTTTTAAGAACTGAACTTGTATTCTGAAAAAAATAAATAAATAAATGTTTGCTTAAAAGTGAAAGACACCAGTATAACAGGAAACGAACAAGCTTCCAAGTTCCAACATTGGAGCATCATCATAAATGACCTACCTTCCTTGAAGTGCTAGAGGAAGGTAGTAGCCCCAGAGTTTTGTCATGGTATACCGCTTAGTATGCCAAACATGAGTTCTGAGCCTCTTGATTCCATCGCCAGAAGTAGAAAACCCACTATCAAAGTTCATCTTAAGTTCATATCTCCGGCGCATGCGCCGACTTGGAAGCTTCTTTATCTCATCCTTTCCTAAAAGTAATTCAACACCACAAGTTTTATTATGTCCTGTTCCCAGCTTTTGCCTCTTTCTTCTTGTCCCAGCTTTGCTATTAAAAGAACTTGTTCGTCTTCTCTTGTTTCTGACTCCTATAACCACCCTTTACTCTGTCAGCTATAACAGATTGAAGACTCTCAAGCTCATAGGCTCTAGATTCTGCAAACTTCTGCACATTAATTTTGCGAGTTGCCATATCTGCTGAAAACTTAGGTCCTTCAGTTCCTTCAGTAACCATCCTAACAAAATAAGTAGGAAAAAAGATATCACTTCATGATGAAATTGGTATTAAAGACTCTTTAGAAAACAAACAAACAAACGAATAAATAAAAAATGCAACAATGTGTGTACCTTGGGAACAAGAGTGAAACATTGAAAGGTTTAAAAACTGAAAAACAACAACAGTGGTGGCAAGCAGTGGCAGGAGCATCAGGGATGCTCGTTTGGGCTATAGAACAAGAAGGGAAGAAAAGGAAAAAGGGGTTTAGACTTTAGATATATGGTCCCATAAAAACATTTACAAAATGAACCGGTGCTCTATGTCTTGATATTCACCAAACAGTCCCAAAACTGTTTAGATTCATGTTGCCTACAACCCTAATTTTTCCAGTTATCTAAAAATAATGTTTTATTTCTTTTGATTAACAAAAATTCACTTTTATTATTGTATTCGAGGTTCAAAGAACTGGACCAGACATGAGACCAGTCAAATTAAGGGATCCAAGGGTGTGTATAGGCTGGGTGAAACCAAGTTTGCTTTAATCCAGACCACAGTTACATGAATTCACCAATTAGGTGATGCACCGCATACCAATTCACAACTCATATTTACCGAAATTCCATAAGTATACTTTTCACAAAATATGTTACGTGTGGTGTACCACATAGGCCTACCCGTTCTCATACCAGAATGTATGCACTATGATCCAGACCCAGCCCTAAATTTTGACTGGACAATTTTTTAGATTCTTACCAAAAGCCGAACAAATCTCATCCTTTTCAGATCACAATAAGACCAGGTCTAGATCGGGTTTATATCGGGTCTGGAAGATGATGCCTAAACTAAAAAAAAAAATTAAGATGGCAAAATCCCAAGCATTTAATCCTACGCCAAAGTCTGGAACCTCGAAATCTCCAACAGCAACTATTCCATAACATGGGAAAATTCACCTAGAAAACATATAGCAAGTAGATGCCAAAGGTTGGAATTAAAGCATAATAGTCACTAATTATATAAGTCTAAAATTAAAGCATAATGACCATTAATTTGTGGTGCAATAGAACTAGTAGGCAGTCAAGAAAAATAAAGAACAAAATTGGTAACCAACACAACAATAAAGAACAATCATACCAGAACCATAATCAAGCCAAGATCATAAACTACGTAAACAGTTAAACATTACTGAGCACTAGTAAGCAGTAAGAAGTACAAATTATTTGCACACAATAAGCAATGAAGCATAACAAATAAATCAATCAGAGAGAAATCAATATCTCTCTAAAATATATCTTCTTGAGCATATATAAACAACCATTAAAATATATTCAATATTTCTTTTCAGTTAAGATCAACAACAACAACAAAGCCTTGTCCCACTAAATGGGGTTGGCTACATGAATCAAATGACGTCATTGTGCTCTGTCATGTATCATGTCTACAGAGAGACCGTTTACATGTAGATCTCGTTTGACCACCTCATGGATGGTCTTTTTAGGTCTTCCTCTACCTTTCGCCCTTTGTCCATCTTCCATCTCATCCACCCTCTTGACTAGATGTTCTATCGGTCTTCTTCTCACATATCCAAACCACCTGAGACGCGATTCAACCATCTTTTCCATAATGGGTGCTACTCCAACTCTCTCCCTTATATCTTCATTCCTTATTTTATCCAATCGCGTATGACCACTCATCCATATCAACATCTTCATCTCTGCCACACTCAGCTTATGTTCGTGCTCTCCTTTAGCCGCCCAACACTCCGTACCATACAGCATAGCCGATCTTATAGCGGTGCGATAGAATTTACCTTTAAGTTTTAGAGGCACTTTTTTGTCGCATATAAAACCAGATGCACTCCGCCATTTTGACCAACCTGCTTGGATCCTATGATTTACATACTGTTCAATCTCTCCATTATCCTGTATGATGCACCCAAGATACTTAAAACTTCTAACTTTTCGTATGATGTTTTCTCCAATCTTCACCTCTATATTGGGATTTTCCCTTCTCAAACTGAACTTATATTCCATATATTCCGTTTTGCTATGGCTTATACGCAGATCATACACTTCTAAAGCTTCTCTCCATAACTCCAACTTCTTGTTTAGGTCTTCCCTTGACTCTCCCATAAAGATGATATCATCGGCAAAAAGCATGCACCATGGCACAGGCTCTTGGATGTACTCTGTGAGTACTTCCAAGACTAATGTAAAAAGATATGGACTTAAGGATGATCCGTGGTGCAGTCCTATACCAATAGGGAATTCCTCTGTCACACCACCTTGAGTCTTCACACTAATTGTGACCCCATCATACATGTCTTTAATTGCCTGAATATATGCGATCCTTACTCTCCTCTTTTCTAAAACCTTTCATAGAACCTCCCTTGGTACCCTATCATACGCTTTTTCCAAATCAATAAACACCATATGTAGATCCCTTTTATTACTACGATACATCTCCATCATCCTTCTTAATAGGTATATTGCTTCAGTGGTAGATCTGTCTGGCATAAATCCAAATTGGTTCTCTGTTACTTGTGTCTCTTTTCTCAACCTCCGTTCTATCACCCTTTCCCATAACTTCATAGTATGACTCATAAGCTTAATCCCTCTATAATTTCCGCAACTTTGTATATCCCCCTTATTCTTGTAGATAGGTACCAAGGTGCTCTTTCTCCACTCATCAGGCATCTTCTTTGACCTTAAAATCTCATTAAAAAGCTTGGTTAACCAGTTGATGCATTTTTCTCCAAGACCCTTCCAAACCTCAATCGGAATATTATCAGGTCCTACTGCCAAAAAATAAAAAAAAAATACAGAGGGAAACCTGCAGGCAGGGCAGCGTCAAGAGCAAGAGGGGATACCAGTGAGAGCAGCAAGAGAGAGCAATGGAACCCCGACAAGGAGACAACAACAAAACTTAGGAGGCGGAGATGCGAAGCTGCGATGGAGCTATGAAGTAGTCGAGCAGCGAAGGAGATAACTCAAATGAGAAGCTGGAAAGTTGGTGGAGGCCGGAGGAGAGCTGCCAATGAAGTAAGAAAGAAGGGGAAGAAGGACGGCTGGCATGCTGTGGCATAAACCCTACCACCCTACCAGACTACGTAATTGTTCTCAACCAGGCCGGCCCGGTTCAGTCAGCCGGTTCTGGTGTAAGAATCACAATTTATTAGATAATTTTTTAATTTAAAGTTGATTTTAAAATGTTTACACTGTCCGGTCATCTAATTTAATCTGCTGAAAATTTACAGGTTCCATTAGAGAGATAATAGATAAATTTTATCTTTGGTCAATTATTTGTAGTTTAAAGGTATGATTTTAAGCTAATAATCTAGAGCTTTGATCTAAATTCTAATTAGGTAAAATTGCTCTCCACCTTAAGGGCCACATATTATCTACGCATCATTTCGGCCTAATCAAATCTTAAACAAAAAAAAAAATTAATCTGGCTAAACCACTTAATTGAGTTAAGATCAAGGTTTTAAAAATTGGACAGGTTATCAAACCGTTTTAGTTATTGGTTCACTGGTCCAACCAGTTCAACCGTGGTCTTACCAGAAAAATTATTTTATAATAAAATAATAAATAAATTACAAATAAATACCCTAAAACATAATTATAGTCTAATATAAACTTTAAACTTCATCAACCAAAATCTAATATAACATTTGATCTCATCAATTATTTAACAATTTATCATTCATTAGTCATTATATCACTATTGAACTCATTAAGATAGTCACAAAAAACTTAAAAAAAAACATTGAATTAACCAAACAATAAGAAAAAACGATCATCTACTCATCTAGTTAATCGAGTTAATTCAATTCATCTATTCCTTCATTGGATTAAAAACAATACCAAAAGCACAAAATGTAGTGACATTCAGAGTACTAGCAGTGAGCAGAGAAGAACGAGCACGGCAGCAGTGAGCAGAGCTAATCAATAATCATTCAAAGTGGTTTCTGAACAAAATATTCATCTAGTGTCAACGAAGTCTTTGATAAGATACAGCAGTAAACTCACATCACATGCTCAAAATGAAGTTCCTTTCTATATCAACTTAACTTCCATTAGAAAAATAGTAAGTCTACAACATGAAAATCACAACCACATAGTACCCTAGTTTCTTTCATACTTTGGATCAGCCATAACAAAATGGTAAGCTATCACCAGTACAAAGATGAAGATGCCAAGGAAATTGGCAAAGAAACCAAGATCTTGATCATCAATCATCTGTAGCAGGAAGCAAAATTAAACTCATGTCATTACCATGGTTTTGGGCATCAAAATAGATTTCTTGTACTTTTCCAACTGAAAGCACATACAATTTGAACTGTGAATCTCATATACTGAACATTGAATTAAGGATTAATTTAATTAATATTTATTCCTAAAACATGATCATATGGATCAACATCCATATATCAGAATTCAGAAATTTGATTCTTCTAACCTAAATCAGACAAAATTATAACAAAATCAGAAAACAAATAATCATTTAACAAAACACAAAACAGCAGCAGCACAGCAGAACCATAGCTAATCAATAATCAAATAATCATTTAACAAAAACACAAAACGGCAGCAGCACAGCAGAGCCAGAAATCAAATAATCATTCAACAAAAAGTCAAAAACACAACAAAAACACAAAACCCCTGTAATCATTCAGTGATTTCAGAACAGAGAATAAAAAGAAAAACGAAGAACAAGTGAGCACTGCCACTGACCTTCGAGAGGGGTTGAGCGCGACGGAGAGCAGGACGACGGAGAGCGGTTGAGAGCGACGAGACGACGGCGAGCAGGACGAAGACGATGGACGCCGAGCGAGGAAGAAGAGAGCGAACAGGGGGTTGGACTTGGAGAACGCCGACAGGACGAAAAGAGAAGCCTCGGAAAACCACGGACGGCGGCAGTGGCTCACTCCGTTCGGCGGTGGTGGAGGCTAGCCAGGGTTTTCACTTTTTTCTTTCTTTGATTAGTGAATACTGAATAACGAAGGAAGTAAAAGAACGAAAGAGGGATACACGC
>NC_029776.3:98365433-98371953 GCF_000817695.3 Arachis duranensis
AATTGAGATTTGAGAACCAAACCGTTTGCACTGTCACATTTAGACCGGTTCAATCGGTCGATTCGATCCAACTTTTAAAACCACGGTTAAGATCAAAGGTTGGATTCGGCTTGGTTGAACTAAAATTTGGAAAATAAAAATTAAGAATTAAGACTAAAAATGTCAAAACAGATTGAATCTATTGGACCGATTTATTAAAAAAAAAATAAATTAAGAGCTTGTTTGGATGAGTTTCTAAAAAAATATCTTTTTTTGAGTTATTTTTTTTAAAAGATTTTATAGAAAAGTAAAAGTAATTTTTTGTTTGGGTATTTTATGCAAAAAGATCTTTTTATTTATCAATTATGTTTGGGTATAATAATATAAAAGTACTTTTTTGTTTATTTATTACATGAAAAACATCTTTTTTTAAAGAAAAAATATCTTTTAAAAAAGATGTAAATTATAACTTCTCAAAAAAGATGTTTCTCTTATTTTTCTAGTATTTTTACTTTTACTACTAGAAATTTGTCAAACACACTAAAAACTAAAAAAAGATATTTTTTTATCAAAATAACAACGCCCAAACAAACACTAAATTAACATTTTCAATCTGTCAAATCAAAGAAAAAACTTTTCAAATAACGTGAGCTAAAATTTCTTTTTTTTTAAAAAAAAGAAAGAGGGGTGCATATTAATAGAATATTTAGAAAAATTGAAAATTATAATTTCTAAACACTTTTTTTATTTTTTATTTTACTATTTTATTTTTCTTTAGTTATTTTGTTTGCACTCTCATGTATAGGAGTGTTTAAAATTAATTCAATCCAAACAAAATCGAACAATCGAACTGAAAAAATAATAACCAAACAAACCGAAAATCGAAAAAATAAAATTTTGCAGTTTTTTATTTGGTTTAGTTCGATTTTCGATTCTGACCCAAAAGCCTGAATCGAACCAAACCAAATCTATAGATTAAAATCTAGTTTGGGTAAACAACTTGGCACGGGATTCGGTGCTCTAGGAACCTTTGGACCACTTAGTGATCTAAGTAGAAAACATATTTTTAGAGTTTTTTTATCAATTGCTACGTAGTCCTTGAACTAATTTTAATTACAAATCAACTCCATATATTTTATTTAATTATAAAAATAGTTTTTTATTTTATAAATTATTATTTTATCAATTATCTATTATATTTATTAACAATCAAATACAAAAATAACAACCAATTATATCCTCCATTCATCCTAATAATTCCAATTGATTAAAAAATTAACTTTGATCTCGTTACGTTCGTCCATGGGTTCCAAATCGTGTTTCCTTGAAATTCAATCGATTGGTTTTTCAAAACAATCGATTGAATGATAACTCAATCGATTGGTTTACACTATATCACAAAACAATCGATTGAAAGTTATAAGATAGAATGGTAAAAAGCTTATACCAATCGATTGTTTATACTTTCCAATCGAATGAATGCATCAAAACAATCGATTGAATTCACGAAAACAACATGAATTTTTAAATATTTTTTTATAATAGGAGAACATTTTTATATTAATTAAATACTTTATATAAAAATGTACTTATATTTATCATACAAAAATAAAGTGTTGTGTCAATATAATAACATTATAATATTTTAAATCTATTTTTTTTTCTAGGATTTTAGATTAAAAGCAGCACATGAAAAAGTATTATTGGTATTTTAAAGCTAACTTAATTAAAAAAGATAAAACTGTATTTTTTAAGATTTTATGTACATAATTAGGCTAATTTTTTTTTTTAATATTGATCAAAGATGTGCACTATGTTATTTGGTTTCAGCTAAGTTTTACTCTACTATAATTTTTTTTTTACTTTTCATAAGACACAAATCTAAAAAATTTTATAAATTAATTTAAAAGAAAATATCATTGACGTTTTATAAATTTTATGTACCATTACCAATCGATTGAAATTGGCAAAACATTCAACTTCATCACCTTCCAATCGATTGGATTACATTACCAATCGATTGAATTTGGCTAAAACTTCAATGTCATCACTTTCCAATCGATTGTATTTGGCAAATCCATGTTGTTTTCGTGAATTCAATCGATTGAGTAACAACAACAATCAATTGTTTTGAGGCATTCATTCGATTGGAAAGTATAAACAATAAGCTTTTTACCATTCTAACTTACAACTTTCAATCGATTGTTTTGTGATATAGTGTAAACTAATCGATTGAGTTATCATTCAATCGATTGTTTTGAAAAACCAATTGATTGAATTTCAAGGAAACACGAGCCATGGACGAACGTAACGAGATCAAAGTTAATTTTTTAATCAATTGGAATTATTAGGATGAATGGAGGATATAATTGGTTGTTATTTTTGTATTTGATTGTTAATAAATATAATAGATAATTGATAAAATAATAATTTATAAAATAAAAAACTATTTTTATAATTAAATAAAATATATGGAGTTGATTTGTAATTAAAATTAGTTATATGGGATTGATTTGTAATTAAAATTAGTTCAAGAACTACGTAGCAATTGATAAAAAAATTCTAAAAACATGTTTTCTACTTAGACCACTAAGTGGTCCAAAGGTTCCTGGACCACCGAATCCTGTGCCAAACAACTTAATTAAGCTACTTTTAAAAAAATAACTTAAACAATAAATGGCTATATGAAAAGTAACTTATAAATAAGTTATTTTGTGTTTGGGTTTTTAGTTCTAAAAGTGCTTATTTTATAGAAATGTGATAAAAAGTAGTAGTATTATGAAAGAAGTCATTTTTTTAACTTCTTTATAAGCTCCTAAATAACTTCTTAAAAAGTTGTAATTTGGTTTTGAAAATTGTATCAGATGTTAAGAGCCCGTTTGAGAAGTAGCAGAAGCTACTTTTTTCTGACTTTTGAATTATGAAAAGTCACAAAAAAATCCACTTTCATTCTTGACTCTGTAAAAAATACTGGAAATACTGCCCCCACCATTTTCATCCAAGGTTTCATCTGTTAGAAGCATTGGCATTCCACTCTCTGCTAAAAATATTGACTTTCCACCACCATTTTAAAACAATGTTCCATCTAAACTACCTATTGCATATATTCCCATATAAAGCTCTTAATACTTTTGCAATACTTGAAGAAGAAATATCTTGGTAAATAAAATTTTTAAGTGTTTTGTTCATATTTTTTAGAAATATTAGAATTCATTTGTTATAATATTGCATAAAATAAACTTGCAGTTAAAGTTATTTGTGCTACCATAATTAGAAATGATGCGAAGGAAACTTAGATTTTTTTTTCACTTGGAAGTATTTTTTTAAAGTTTATTTAGTGTCAATATCTTAATTAGGAGTTTAGGTATATAAATAATTACCTTTATAATTTAATAACCTCTTAGATTTAGTTATTATTATTATTTCTACATCATCTCAATGTAAGTATCATATATAAATCATTAAATAATATTATTTTTTATGATATTTTTGTGTCAATAAATAAAATAAATTATCTTTTAGTATATATTTATTATTTTTTGTATTTTTTATTTATTATATATTTTTTAATAATATTTTATTATTCTAATTAATAAAAATATTATAAGATATTGACTTTTAAAAGATATTAAAAATATTTAAAAAGACTATTTTAAAGTTTAAAAAAATTTTATAAATTATTTTAAGAATTTTTAAATTTTTTAAAATTATTTTGTGTTTTATTTTAGGAATTGATTTGTCTAACTGACACACATAAAACTTAACGATTATGTGTGTGAATTTGAACGTTTCACATCAGTAATATTGTCTAATGAAAATAAATATTAAGGACTATTTTATGTATTTTAAAATTTTAGGAGCTAAAGTATCTAATTTTAAAATTTTTAGAAACTAAGTTAAATAATTACTCCAAAAACAAAAAGAAAGAAAGAAAAAAAAAAGTTCTTATTACCCTTTCGAATTGCGATTATAAATACGTATGTCACGTAGGTAGCTTTTTGAAAGATAATACTCACACACACATTCATTGTGTTCATCGAAGTGATTAGCAGTGCTGAGTAGTGTTACTTTGCTAGTTCAACCATGTGGTCTATAGTAATGGCTCCAATTAAAGTTCTAGCCACAAGATTCCAACACCAATTCATCCATAAAGACTTTCACGAAGCATTTGCTAAGATGACAATCGTCGACTCTTTTCTCTTCATTGTAAAAAAACATTAACTCCCTCTTCCTCCTTCTTCTCATTATTATTATTATTATTATTTGATATATTATCGGTATAAAAATAATTTTATATTAACATCTCACTATATAATGTCAGCCAAAAAAATATTTTTTATATTGTCTGTGTATCAAAATTAAACTCTTATTATTTTGTCTGGTATTATGGATATTTATATTCTCTAATTAGCTTTTGTTTAATTATTTGTATTTTTGTATGAATTATTACAGATTATACACTCCATTGACAAGTTAGGGATTTGGCACCAATTACCTGTAATTTTGGGGTTAATATATCTGGGGATTAGGAGGCACCTTCACGAAGAGTACAACCTCTTCAACGTTGGAACAACACCAAAGGGTGTTGGGTTCAACCCTTCTGATTTTGAATTCAGAACTTCTGATGGAGAATACAATGATCCTTTCAATGAAGTTGCTGGAAGCCAAGGCTCTTTCTTTGGCAGAAATGTTCTCCCTGTTGATCAGAAAAATAAGGTCCTCATAAATTATTTTATTTATTTTAAAATTTAAATTTTAAATCTTAAATCATCAATTCTAAATTTTAAATTATAAAATTTTAACGCTAAATCATATCAAAAAGAGGATTTTTAGAATTATAAAAAATTTGACTAATATTAACTAAATAAAAAAAATTATATTTTTCTTTTAATTATTTTTATTCATACTTAGACACTCTCACAACTCTATTATTGGATAAATTTGCCCCACACCATTAAATTGACATTTAATCCTATGTGATTGTGAATAGTGAAAGAAAAACTTTTGTTTAAGACTCTCAAAGATTATTTTCTTTTATAATTTATATGGTTAAACACTCTAAGTGCAATAACAAAAGTAATAGACGACGAAATTATTTGACACATAATATTATAATCAATTTAATTTTTTTTATACAAAATTTGGAATGCTTTTGCTAAATGCTAATCTTCAGTTTTCTTTTACCTTTCATTATTTCTTTTTTACACATTTCTAATAATTTATAATCATTATTCTTTTAAATATTCTTACAATATTTTATATACTAACAGATTTTTATTAAATATTATTTCAAAATTTTATTTTTGTAAATAAGAATCTTTATTTTAAAAATCTTTTCAGTGTTCTTTAATCTTTATTTAAGTTTAAATATACTCTATTCAACTAGTAACTCAGATTCACTTTTAGCATACTTATTACCCTTTTATATTTTGGTTATAATAAGTTATATTTTTAGTTATTGAAAAGTGAAGACATAATGAATTGAAGTATTGGAAGCTGAAAATAGAAAAGGATAAAAAATCATTTTTACTTATTTATAGTATTGATAATCATAAGTTCATAATTAATGAACTTCAAATGTTTCATTCAATAATGATGAGTTATTTGGACGTAGTTACTGAAGCCGGATCCAAGTGTGGTAGCAACAAAACTTCTGGCGCGTAGAACGTACAAAGACACCGGCAAACAATTGAATGTGATTGCAGCTTCTTGGATTCAGTTTATGATACATGATTGGATGGATCATCTTGAAGACACCAACCAGGTACAAATACCAAGAAAAAAGATAAGGATGATTCATGATTATTCAAAGATCCGTTCTAAATATACTACTTAAATTTAGAAAATTGAACCCTCATCAAACTATTCTAATTTATTAGTTTATTGTTGTAATCAATTTAATTATAATTTAACTAAAAAATTATTTTATAATAAAATATAAATAAATATATTAAAATATAATTATAGTCTAATATAATTTTTAAATATTATCCAAATTAAAAATATTATATAAATTATAATATTATGATCTCGTTTAAATACAAATTTAAAAGTCAAATAACAAATACAACCAACCAAACATAAAATACCAACATCCAAATTTATCATTAATCATCAAAATTTAGCATAACTTGCTGCAGATTTGAAGCAATAGGATTTGAAGACAAATTATTCTCTGCATGATTATTTCTAGATGTCTCTTGGTTCATACTCTCATAATTTCATCCATACCTAAAATTACCAACAATTCAATAACAATGCAATCCAATTACAATATCATAGCAACTCACTCCAACTCAATATATCTCAACAGACAAGAGTCAAAATTATTCAATTATTTAATTATTAATTAATTATTCAACAATTAATCAATACTTCAACAGCAAGGTTAACTAACAACAAATAATCAATTATTCAACAATTATTATTACAAAAAAAAATTAATACCTAAGAAAGCTGGAAGCTAGGAAAAAAGCATACCTAACGGGGACAATGACTGACAAGAGACAAGATAGTGGCTAACGGGGTGAAAGTTTAGAAT
>NC_029776.3:98372044-98379745 GCF_000817695.3 Arachis duranensis
AACAGAGCTGGTGGCTGCGCAACAGAAAGTAACTGTGCGAACAGAGATGGCTGACGTTGACTGGACGAAAGTTGCGATGACGGTAATGGCTAGACAGAAGTTCGCCAGAAGCTCGAGGTCCAACCGTCCAAGTGAGTGCTGCTTCGCGTTCTGCTTCTGCCCATTGTGGAGACTGGAGAGGAGAGGGGTAATGGTTAAGGAACTTGGGAAGTTAAGATAATAGGGTTAAACAACCAAAACACAGCTGTTTTTACATAATTCAAAAATTGGCAGAGTCACGATTCAGTTCAACCGACCAATTTTTGATCGGTTCGGCAATCCAACGTTAGTTTTTAATCTGGCGGTTTTGGTCTGAACTATATTTTGGCTATTTACAGTTTGACCAATTTAAACTGATTTTCAGAACCTTAGAATTTAGATAAAAAAATACGAGTTTGGTTAACATATATTTTAGGAAGCAGTTTTGGTATTTCACTGTATTTAAGCAAAAGATGATGTTTTATTAATATTTATCATTCAGATATAATATAAATATATGAAAATGGTTAAGATATTAAAAGTTGGATTTTATTGAACATATTTAATATAAGAATTTAATTACAAATTTTAAAATTATAAAATTTTTATTAAAAAAATTATTAAAAAAATTAGGGTAAAGTATGTTTTTTGTCCTTGAAGTTTGGTAAAAATTTTAAAAATACTCCTAAGTTTTATGTTATTTTAATTTTGTTTCAAAAGTTTTTAATTTGCATCAAATATATCCTGGACGGCTAAATTTTTAAAAAAATTAAGACCAATCTAACAATAATGCATGAAAATTATGCTTGATTTGCTTGTGTTGAGAGTTGTTCTTATGAAATTATTGTTGAATTGGTCTTAAATTTTTTGAAAAATTAGTCGTCAAATGTATATTTGATGCAAATCGAAAACTTTTAGGACAAAATTGAAACAAAATAAAACTTAGGAATATTTTTAAAACTTTTGTCAAATTTCAAAAACAAAAAATATACTTTACCCAAAAAACTAATAAAGTAATTAATAATTTACTTGCTTATGTGCTTTAAATAATCCATTTTTTTTCTCTAGTAACCAAATAGTTCTAGTTTTTCTAAGGTTAGATAATTTTAAATTCTCACGTTTAAACTAAGGCGCTATTTGATTAATATGATTCTATTTATTGTTAAGTTTTTTAATTTGAAAATTGAATTCCTTTTTTTTTCTTAACCTATTTTTGAAGTTGTATATTATTTAAAATTAAAATTTAAAAACTTTGATAAAAGTAACAGATATTACAATTAACTTAAAAAATATTAATATAATGTGTCTGTTAGTATACTTTTTTATAGTTAAATATATATAATAATAAACATCGGGTTAATTAATATGATAAATATTTTATATTTTAATTAAAAAGTTTAAATTCAAATTTTATAAATATTTTTTATAAATTATATATAATGAAACATCATTTTTAAAAAATAAAATTATATATAAAATATTTTTCCAATCTTGATTATATATAATAGATCAATTAAAGACTGCAAAAAAAAAAAAAATCATCGTTTATATGTCTTTTTCACCTTTTTTCCATCTTCATCCCAATTTAAAGAATTAATTGGGATTTATTGTATGATGAAAATTGTTAATGTTATTGAGTTTGAATGCGAAAAAATTTTAAGTTTGAGAAAAGAAATAGATATGAGTATACTTGAGGGTGCATTTTATACACAAACCATGGTATGATGAATGCTGCAAGAATTCCGCCAATTTACAGCAGAATTCTTTGTTGCTTCACTATTAAACTAGGAGCTTACAAATTGTTTACTTCAATGGGTATTTACGTCAAAACACATATAATGAGGGATATTTTTGTAATTTCATGACTACATGAGGACGAGGCGGGGGATGCTTCCCTGTTCCCTATCTCCGCCCCCAAAATTAATTCCCGTCCCCGTCTTGCTTTTCACTATGGAAGAATAATTGTCTCATTTTCGTTTTCCGCGGAGTCCTATTTCTCATCTCCTTATTTTTAACATTCATATGAAAATTATAATAAAAAATATCAAAAAAACCAAAAAAAAATTACAAAATATTATTATAAACACACAAACATATCTTATCCAAGATTATAAGTCCAGAAATATAATATAACAAATCATAGTCTATAAAATAAAATCTTGAACAATAGGATTAGAATTTTTCAATGAGTAAAATTACTAAAAAAACTCCTATATTAAAAATAAAGTAAGGGTTATTAAGTAAGTTAAAAAATTCGAAGAATTATCGGAGATAGAGCGGGAATCTCTGCTCGGGTCCCAACGCTTATTTCGAAAAAATTTCCTCTCCATCCCCAACTCACGAAAAAAAGTTCTCCACCATCGGGTCTTATTCGGGACGTCCCCGCGGGGATCTCCATTTCCTAGATTTTTGACACCCATACAAAAGAAGTCTGGACAACTTGATCGTACCATAAATATGTTGTTCTATTTTATTGGTTGGAGAGACACCTGATAATTTTTTTATATTTTAAGAATAAAATTATTAATTGAAATTTTTTTATAAATATTATTCGAAATTTAAACTTTTAATAATACAGTTATTATGTATTTACTAAAATTAAAACTTAAAAAAATAAAACTTTCATTATTAGTAACATTAATATATTCTTTTAAAAACGTGTTAGCTAAATGCAAAAAAATATAAATTAAATATTAAAATTTTAAAAAAGTCTTTATGGGTTAAACATATTAGAAAAATCAAAACCTTTTTTTATTCTCTTATTCTTAACCAATGTTTTTGAGGTAATTTTTTTCCAAATCTTTATTTAAATTTTATATTATATTTCAAGTCATGTATAAATTAAAGAAAAAAAATAAACTATATATAAAAAGTTGTGTATTACTCTCTCATTCTTAATATTTCTTTTAGTTATACACAATTATAAAGATAATAATTAAACTTTATTGAAATATACAAAAGTTTGAGAAAGACAAAATAGCTAAAATACCCTTTATTAATAATCAGAGTATATTTTCTTTTTTCATATTTAGTTATGATTGCCATTAATATCTCTTATTTTTAATAATAAATACTGAAGAATATAACAGTATAGTGTATATATAAATTAATGAATGTAATACAAAGTTAAAACTAGAAAGAAATACTTAATAAGAAAAGTAAAGAATTCTTTTTAAATAGAAGTAGCTAAAAATACGTATTAATCAAAGTCTTAATATAAAAAGGTCTATATAAAAAATTTAAACATTTTTAGCAAATTGTATATTTAATGAAAAACTTTAAACCATAATTAAATTAACATTTGTTTTTCTGTAACTCATCATTCGTTGCTTCCATTTTGTTGAAGTAACTCGGGAGACAATAACTTTTGCTCCTTCCCGGTACGTAGCTTTCCATATTTTCCAAAAAAATATAAAATTAATGTATATCAGATCATCACATGTTTATTACATTGAAAATTGGAATGGATGAGACAAAGACACACAAAGGCCAAAGCAGAATCGAAATTTGCATATCAATCAAAATTAATGCCAACAGCAGTGTTCCACATGTGGGAAGCGCCATATCGCATTTCTCGCTCTTAATAATTTGGGGGTTCTTTAATAATTTGGGGTGCGTGGGTTGAAAGTTGGGTCTGAAATGAGGGTTAAGTATTTTTTTATTTTTGGTTTGTGGTAAAAATTAAATTTGTCTTTTAATTTTTTTTTATTAAAATCATCTTAACGTTATAAAATATTATAAAATTATCTTTTTATTCATAAATAATATTTTTTGATTATTTTGCTCATAAAAAAATTTTTGCTTATCACTATCCTCTAACTTCCAACCCCCTTCATTATTACGAGTCTCTTTTTTTCCTTTTCTTCCAGATTCATGCTTTTTCTAATCACTAATTCTTAATCACATCAACAATTCAACAACAACAATAATTACAAA
The DNA here is from genome assembly GCF_000817695.3 of Arachis duranensis. Taxonomy (NCBI): domain Eukaryota; kingdom Viridiplantae; phylum Streptophyta; class Magnoliopsida; order Fabales; family Fabaceae; genus Arachis; species Arachis duranensis. Next base: position 98,375,999 of record NC_029776.3, read on the forward strand.
ATAAATCAACAATCTAACAACCACAACAATTACGTGTCTAACCATCACATCTCTACTATTTTAGCCTTTTCTTCTCTTACTGCAATAAAATCATCATAAGTTTAACCTTAACTCTGTCTAAAATCAACAACAACAATAGAGACAAATAAAAAGTAAATCAAAGGAAAATGATATAAAAACAAAAAAATTAGAAAAAATAAAAGAATGAAGAACAAATTGAAATCCAGAAAATCAAGTGAAAGGATGAAACAATGGAACAGAAATTTGGCTGAAATTCAAGAAATAACAAAACACAGAACTACTGAAACAATAACAAATCACAAAACATAATATTTTTTTCTGTATTTTGTACCAAGACAAACAAAAAATACAATATTTTTTTCTGCACCAACAAAACACAAAAACTACTAGAAGCCGATGGAGCACTTCCTTTCAAAATGAACCCAGAATACCCAACACCCACTTTTCCTCACGCATGGAGCGCGAGAGAGAGAGAGAGAGAGAGAGAGAGAGGCCGCAGTCTCCGGTGATGACGACAAGCGCGACGGAGTTGACGGACCTTGGCAACGACAACAATGGCCCCAACGAACGAAATTTTGAGCACCTCGTTACCCCACGCAACCCAAGCGCTCAATTCCGATCTGTTGCCATCCCCTGACGAAGCAACTGCTGATGTCTCCTTGCCGTAGAAAGCCGCCCTCTTCTCCGCCGTCACCTCCCTTTTCTTTTTCCTTTTCTTTTCTTTTTTCTCCCTCTTTTGTTTCTTTTTTTTTTTTCGTTTCAGTTTGTCTGTTTTAGGTGCAGTGAAAAGGGGTGGGGGTAATGGGTGAGTGAGACTGGGGTAATTAGTAATAATAGAAAAAGGATATTTGTATCATTTCAAAAATTATTATGTTTAAAAGGACTATTTTATAATGTTTTGTAACGTTAAAAATGATTTTAATAACAAAAAAGGTCGGAGACGATTTTAATTTTAGTCTCAGACTTTAGGGACAAAAAAAATATTTAACCCTCCGAAATAATTATGCCTATAAAATAATGAGTAAGGTGATAACTAAGTATACTCCAAATTTTCGACTAAAATAGTTAGTTTTTTTAAAAAAAAAATAATTAAATTTTTTATAATAATAAATGGTAAGTAGACATGTATGCTTTTTTTTTGTGAATGGATAATATAATACGAAATAAAGTTAATGTATTTTATTATTTATGGTGGTAATATATTTAGTTGCTGTCACATGAATATAAGAATTATATAATTGTAAACAGCAAATCATGTATTATTTTTTGAGTTTTCATTTAATATTTATCAATTATTTTTTATTTACCACAAATTCTATTAAAATTGGTAAAATTTCGTTCTAAAAATTTTTATCTATGTGATATTCTTTCATAAATAGACACGTTATAGTAGTTAACAATATATATAAGCACCACTATTAAATTTTACATGATAAATTGATAAAAAGACATAACATATCTATGATTTGTCATTGTGGAATACTAAATAAAATTTTTGTGGGACTAATTAGTTCTAAATCGAAATCTTTAAGAACCTAATTGTCACTTAATTCTAAAATAATTATCTCGTTTTATATATACAATAATTTATTAATTAGTAGTAGATTCTTAAATAAAATTCAGATAAACGCACATTTTAAAATTAAAACTTAAACCAAATATACATTTTTAAAACATTTTAAAATATTATAGATTAAAGAAATATTTAAATACACTTTTCTCCTCTCCAACACTAAACCAAACATAAAAAATTATGCACGTAGATTAAAGAAATAATTGATAAAATCTTAAGTTCATTATTCAAGTCTATGTTGTATTGATTGTTGGTGGGTCTCAATCTCAAGTGAGATCCGCACAACCTTTTTAAAACAAAACAAAACAATAAATGTAAGAAAGTGGTGTGTTTAAGCCACCAGAGAGAGTTTAGCTTCTTTTCGTTTTGAAAAAAAGAAAATAAAAAAAAAAGCAGCGCCATTCGTCCAAGGAAAAGAAAAAATTTGGAAGAAAAGGATAACTCATTTTTTATTCGATTGACCGGTAAATTTATTTTATTTCAGTATGTTATTTCTGGTGTAAAGATGAATATTAAGATATAATTTATTAGTTATATTGTCTTTTTTTTGTCTGATTTGAGATATTCACTTTGTGGATAATTTATATTGATTTTGTTAGTTTTAAAAATGTATTTTATTAATTGTTGAGATGTCTTAGTGCTATTAAAAAGACTGTTTGTGTATCCATTATTTTAATAGTGAATGATTTTACTAGAATAGGTCCTGTGAGTTTTTGTCCTTTTTTTTAAGAGTTTTTTCACTTAAAATTTTGATATATGATTATTTAATTTCTGTTATTATATTTACTGTTTAGAATATCTTTAATATTACCTATTTAATCCTATAAATTGTGAGAAAATTACTTTTAATATTTCGGCTGCCAGATAGATTCTTATTTAAACCTTTGTTATGAGATTTCCTAATATTGATCTATACAAACATTATAGTAGATATTACTTGTTTCTTCCTATAAAAGTAGGTCTAATCCACTTTAATTTTATAAATTAACCTAACATTAATAATATCTAAATAATCATACTTACAATGAATCTTTTTTGCAGAAGTTTTCAGTAGTTAAAGAGAAGATTTCAGCCACCCACTTCATCGTCTAAACTAACATATAAACATGCTTGATTTATATGTATATATATATGTGTGTGTGTTTTTTTCTCTTCCTGAGTTGTAAGTTGATAAATAATATTGGAATGCAGATTGAAGTGACAGCGGCAAGAGAAGTTGCAGATGAATGCCCACTTAAGTCTTTCAGGTTCTACAAAACAAAGGAAATTCCAACAGGCTCTTATGAAATCAAGACTGGAGCTAAGAACATTCGAACACCATGGTGGTAAGAGATTTATATGACTCTATCTATACATGCTTTACCATCTGTTAGTAATAATAATTATGACGACGCATATATACACATGCATGTAAAAGGCCTTTATTAGCTCCATACATTCATAAATAAAAACAAATAAATTTGTTACAATGGTCGAGTATGGGTCTCACCTCTAAATGCTTTTAATTAATTAAATAATATTATATTTTTTGTTAAATAAATTTTAATTTTTTGTTGATTATATTTTATATTAATGACTCAAATTTAAAATGTATAATTTAGATTTTAGAATTTATAATTTAAAATTTTGTGATTTAATATTTAATATTTAAAAATTAAAATTTAGGTTTAAAATTTAAGATGCGCTTTAACTCTTATCTCTTTTAATTTCTTTTTTAATTCAGTTGGAACAATTTTTTTTAGATTAGTGATTGTTCTGTTATTTATTAAAAGAAAATTACATTTTTATTTTTTTTTTCTAAAATGCATTAATATTTGCGATTATAACGTATAGCCCCTCAATTATCAGGTTTAACAGTGAATAATATAGCGGTGAGTATTCGATTCTTGTCATATCACAATAGGGAGCCACTTAAATAAAGATGTCAAAAACGTCTTTTTTTAAAGATGTTTTTTAAAAATTAATATTTAATACATATAATCAATTAAACTGTATTATTTTTTTTATTAAAAGTTAGACTGGACAAATCAGTTTAACAAAAAAATTAATAAATTAAATTTTGAATTGGTATAAATTAATATTTTTTATAAAAAATTACTACAATATCCCTATTATAAAACATAACTAAAATATTCCTATTATATATATATATA
>NC_029776.3:98380508-98380925 GCF_000817695.3 Arachis duranensis
ACTTTCTATTTTACCTTTTAAAAGAATGTTTTAATCTCTGTAGTAAGATTCAGTTTGATTTAATATAAAATTCAACGTTAATAATAAATTAAAGTACATGAAAGTGGGATTAAGACTTGCATCAACCAAACACATTTCCCCCACCCCCAAGTAAAAAAAATAAGGGAGAAAACTTAACTTCGTACAGTAATATTGTATGAACAATAAATATTATTATTTTGAGTTAGTATTTTATTAATAATAATTTATATTTATATATAAGAATCTATATATAAAAAATATGTAGTTTAAATTTATATTTATTAAAATTTATATATATAAATTAATATAGTTTATATTTATATTTATTACAATTTATATATATAAATTTAAAAATTTATTTATTAAAAATAATTTAATATTTATACTAATTAAGTA
>NC_029776.3:98380932-98403470 GCF_000817695.3 Arachis duranensis
ACATTCTGAAATAAATAAGCTAAATTTTGTTAATTTTTTCAGCGAAATATCAATTTAATAACCCTCAAGATTAAAAGACTGGCAAGCAATTTAAAGTTTAACATGTCTTTTGTTAATATTAATTTAAATATTAAAATAATGAATAAAAATAGAATTATTATTGGGATATCAATAGCTAACAAAAACATCTATCTTTTAAAAAAGAAATTGCCAAGCAACATTTTTATCTTTTAGAAATTAAATTAATAACTTGCTTTTGAAGAAAGAAAAAAGTTATATTTAACCCTGAAAAAAAGTATTATATTTTAATGATACGATTTCTAAATACCGGGGCCCCTTCACATGGGCATGATATCTTGATAAGATTATGTTTGGCAAACTCAATACCTGAGGATGTGCTGAGTAGCATTGAGTTGATTGCAGCAAGTGGAGTATTGTTTTGCAGTATAATTTTGTCGTGATGCGTGGGCTGTAGACCGTAGATTTAGGGGTGGCTATCTTATTTGTAGATATCCAATCAAATTCTATTCGGTTGGCAATCCAATTCGTAATGGATAAGATAGAGTTCGGATAAAATTTTCGTGTGGATCGAGTACGATACGAGTTGAGCCTCAATTATATCCAACCAGTTGATACTCTATATATACATATGTTATATACTTATATAAAAATATGTTTTAAGTGGATATTGAATTAAAGACCTCTCACTAAATACAAAAGATTCTTAGCCACTAAAAAAAATTATTAAGAATTATTCTCTACATACAAGCGTTTTTCCATACAAGTCATACAAATCATTTATATTCACGCGTTTTTACGTTTTTTTCTGTGCCTCTTCTTCATGCCTCTTCTTTCTTCATACCTCTCCTTCTTCTTCGTAATTTTTTGTCTCTCGTTATCGTCGTCATCAACACCATCTCTTCCTCCTTTTTCATTGAAATTTCTTATCCTCTTTTCTTTTTCTCTTTCTCCTTCATCATTAGTTATCTCGTTGTTGAAAATAATAAATAGTTCAGATTGTCAATTGAACCATAACGAAATTGATTATTGTTTTGAATCCAATCAAGTGCTAAAGTGTGATTCAATTTAGAAGAAAAAAAATTATAGCATTAGAGGAAATATTTTTCTGCAGCAAATTTGGGTGTAGCACAAAGATATTTGGGTGTATTTTAAGAATTTTTGGGTGTATTTTTATTCTGATAAGTTCTGCATAATTCAAAATTCTTCATCTTCCTCCTTTTTTTATCATCGTCACCATCTTCTTCTTCTTTTCTTATTCATATTTTCCTTTTTATTTTACCTTCTCAAGTTTTTTCTTGTTTTACTCTCTTAACAAGACTAAAAACAAAAAAAATCAAATAAAGAAGGAAAAACACATAATGCTGTAGAATTACTTAAAAGATGATGAACTTACATTCATTTAACTAAAAGAAAGAAAGAAATAAGAAAAAGAGGAAGGAAAAAAAAACGCAGCATTAGAGAAAATATTTTTCTGTTTTTGCAGCAAATTGGGTGTAATACGAAGATATTTGGGTGTAACACGAAAATATTTGGGTGTATTTTAAGAATTTTTGAGTGTATTTTTATTCTGATAAGTTCTGCATAATTCAAAACTCTTCCTCTTCATCTTCTTCATCTTCTACTGCTTCTTCTTCTTCCTCATCTTCTTATTTTGTTTTCTTATAATTCTTTTTGGGAGAAAAAATCAAACAAAGAAAAAAAATATATAATGTTGCAAAATTAATAGAAAGAGGAAGAGAAAAAAATGCAACAACAACAACAGTAATAAAAAAACAATAATGAAGATGAAACATGCGAAAAAAAAAGGAGGAGAAACGCAAAAAAGAAGGAGAAGAAGAAGAAGGAAGAGGAGGAGGAGAATAAGGAAGAGGAGGAGGAGACGAAGTGTCTTCTATAATGGTGAGTGAAAGCGCGCTTTGGAAACAGTTGAGTGATGCGTTATCACCCTCCCGTGAGTGAATGTAGTTTTTGTTAGACTTGACCCAGCTTGTAAGATTTGTAAGCCAAAAAGACTTGTACGTGTAGCATAACTCAATCATTAATTGATAATTTAATATTTTTTTTACATAAAAGTCTGTTCTATTTTAAATTATCATCAAGTTATATAATAATATTCTATATTTTTTAAAACCCACGCGTAAGATCAGATACCCGTGAGTTAAGAGCGAGCAGGGTTAAAGTTAGAATATTCTCAACCCGACCGCAGGTAGAGTAGGATTGAGTTTATATAAAAATTTCAACCTACAGATAAGGTTAGAATTGGGTCCAAATCCTATCCTACCCTACTCATTACCACCTCTAACTATAGCAATGGGTAAAATATTTTAAGATGTGATAGAATTAAGATTAAAAAATTATCAATGTTCGAATAGAATATTTAATTTTAAAAAGAATTTAAATACGTTAATAGAATTAGAGTTTGAATCTAAATTCTACATTCTTACTACCAATCTAACTACTATTTTCCAATTGAAAAGACATTAGAGTTTGAATCTAAATCCTACATTCTTACTACCAATCTAACTACTATTTTCCAATTGAAAAGACAGACATCCTTTTTCTTTTTCTAATTTTATTAAGAAAAGTACGATTTTTTTATTATGAGTCTTTATTACCAGTTTTTTTTTTTTCTAAAAATGACATTGATTTTTGCATATATCCATGAATATTAATAGAAAAGCTATTTTCAAATTTTTTTTCACAAAATACAAATATACATAAATATTAATAAGATTGTTTACAATTTATTCGAATAAAGAGAATTGACAGATGATTGTGATATTTTTGTTTTGATAAAAATAACAAGAAAAGAAAAAAGGACACAAATTTAAAGAACTTAAATATTAATTAACAGAAATCGTATCTTTCTGCAAAATCTTCTTCAACGCATCCTTAGACTCTATTTAAACATGAGTCGTATTGCCTTTAGCAGTAGTTTTAGCCATATAGTCTGCCACACAATTTGTTTTGTATTTGAATAAGTTCAAACTGAACCTTTGAGTTTTTTGACAAGAGATCATAGAGTATAATCACAATGTCTTAATCTATCACTGTGCTATGACTGAATATTTTTTAGGACCAAGAAGGGTTAAAAGGAGTTCGTTCACAAATTACATTCTTACAACCAGCTTCCCAAGTTAACATTAAGCCATGCCAAGCTGCGATTAATTTACAATGATACACTGGCCAAGGAAAAAGTGAGCCTGAACAACCGAGAATCTATTTTCCTCTATCATCTCGTAAGAGACACCCAAAACCCGTCAGCTGATCATCCTTGATTATGCTTGCATCACAATTAACTTTGAAGAAATTATTGGGAAGAGCTGTCCAAACATAAGTCCACTCATCACTAAAGGCTAGGTAACGGTTGTTCCTACAAGAACTCAAACTCTTTATTCAAGCTCCCGGCTAACATAGCAACCTTCATACTTGACCAAGGTTCACTGGGATTAAAAATCTCTTGACATATATTCTTCCAAATCCACTAAACCCCTGCCAGAACTAGGCCTTTCCTACCGTTAATAATTTGCTTAATCCAAGCAACAAAATCTAACGAAGCATTATTCACAAGAACAGACTGATAAAAAATGTACTAAACATCCTTGGCTTTATCGCAGTCATGAAGGCAATGAGAAATTGTCTCAGGAGAGATCCAACATCGGGAGCAAGAATTATTGGAAGCTAAACTTCTGAAGCACCGAAACTTATTTGTGGGAATTGCACCATGGAGAGCCATCCATAATAACAACCTTATCTTCTCCAGAATAAACGTCTTTCATAACCAATTCCAATTTTAGGTTTCATCCCAATGAATTTTCCTTTTAGTAAGCCATTAATATCCACTTTTGGTGCTATAAGCAATCGAAGCGAAAAGGTTCCAAAACTATCTTGTTCCACTCAAATTTAATTTTGGAATAGGCAAGCTTGCAAGAGACAACCTAACATGATCAGATAGAGGAGAATAAAATTTATCAACGTTCCAAGTTCCATTATGAATTACATGATCAATTGATAGACTAATGTCAGTAATATGAACATAGGGAATGATATCATAGAGCTTTCCGAAAGAGAACCAAGAATCAAACTACAGGGATTGATGTCTATTACCGCAACTCCACTCAAAACCATCTTTCAAGTATTTAAAGGCTTTAACTATGCTTTTTCACACATGAGAAGCTCCACACATAGCCTCCCAACTTCTGCCATTAGAGAGATGCTTGTTGTATATAGCCTGGACTTAGAGCTTGTAATGGCAGTGGAGCATTTTTCAAATAAACTTTCCTAAAAGAGCAATATTCACACGTTGCGAATCTCTCATTCCAAGGCCATCATATTTTTTCAGTGTCACAACCTTTTCCCACTTTCTAAGAGATAAGCCCCTCCTTGTTGCTTGCCCCTTCCAAAAGAATTGTCACATCAACGAATCAATTTTTTCACAGGCATGAGTCGGAAAGTAAGAGACATGCATTTGATAAATTGGAATCGAAGATAATACTAATTTGACCAAACACAATCTACCGCCTCGTTGAAAAGATGACTCTTCCAATTAGCAAGCCTACCTTGAACCTTATTTAAGACCTCATAAATAATTTTCTTAGCCACTCTTTCATGACCAATATTTATTCCTAAATACTTGCCCAAACTTTGAGTGAAGTGAATATGTGAAACCCCTAATAAAACTTCTTTCCTCCTCTACGAGATAAGTTTAGAGCAAAGAGCTTTAGACTTAGAAAGATTGACCTTTAGATTTAAAGCTTTGGTGAAAAGATCAAGAGTCTGCATAACAATTACAACATGGGACCTATTTGGTTTACATAAGAGAAGAAGATAGTCAGCAAACATAAGGTGAGAAATTCTTGGTCCTCTCTTAGATATAGCAACAGAGATCTGAGATCCATTAGCCACGAGATGGAAAATTTGGTAGGCCAACCATTCCATGCACGAGACAAACAGGTAAGGAAAAAGTGGTTCACCTTGTCGAATACCTCTATGGGGGTTAAAACTATGTAACCTCTCACCGTTCTAAAGAATTGAGAGAGATGAGGAATAGACACATCTCATGATTAAAGTAATAATACTGTCAGAAAAGCCAAAAAGTCGAAGTAAAAGCTAAAGGAATATCTGAACTACTCTGTCATAAGCCTTCTCAAGGTCTATTTTAAAAGCAATAGTTTCTTCCTTCGATTTGGTTTTTCGCATGAAGTTAAGAATCTCCTGAGCAATAATAATATTCTCACTTGTGCCTCTTCCTGGTATGAAAATCCCCTCCCCCCGACGTGGTCCAATCACATCCGTTAGGAAAGGGTAGAGGCGATTAACTAACACCTTGGTTATAATCTTATAAATAACGTTGCACAAGCTTATAGGTTGAAAATCCTTCATAACTGTAGGACTATCCACTTTAGAAATGAGCACAATCAAGGTTTCAAAAATAGACATGTCCAAAACTTCTCCAGAAAAGACTCTAAAGACACACATTCATACATCTTTTTCAACATTCTCTCAATATTCCTTAAAGAACACAGCTTGGAATACATCCAGCCCAAGAGCTTTAAAGGCACCCAAATCTATAACATCGCATTTGTCTTCCTCAAATAAAACTGGCTTGACAAGAGACTCACATGCTTCATAATTAAGCTCAGGGAAAGGAACATCCTCAAGACAATCAAGCTCTACCTCTTCTCTAGAACAAAAGAGTTTCTGAAAAAAAATTATTGACTTCATTCTTTAGAACATTCACATCATTGGACCAAGTACCATCCTCAAGCATAAGAGTGTGAATTTTATTTATCTTTCGTCTGACAATAGTTTGGAGATGGAAAAAATTAGTTTTTTTATCCCCAAATCTCACCCACTTCTCTATAGATTTCTTGTACCAAAAAAGCTCCTCCCTTAAAATAATAGCATGTAATTTCCGCTGAGCCGAGATTCTTCCTCTGAGATGAGGGTCGTCAGAGCACCCTAAGGACAACTGAATACTATTAATCTGCCCTTATAACTCTCTTTTCTTGATAAAAATATTGCCAGAGACCTCAGAATTAAACCTTTGAGCATCTCTTCTTACAACAAAAAGACTTTTAAAAACATTCGAACACTTAGAGTTCCAAGCCTTATGAACTACATCATGGAACAAAAGGTTAGTGGTCCATGCAGCTTGAAACCTGAAAGGTCGGTTCATTTTCTGCTTGACACCATCTAGCCGACACTTGATAAGAAGGGGCGAATGGTCAGAATTGTATTTGCCTAAAATTTCACAAAAAATCTCAGGGAACAGAAGGCGCAAATATCTATTAATAAAATTCTCGTCCAATTTCTTTGCTATATCTAATCCTCCCTTGACTATTCGATGCCAAGAATATCTCCTCCCTTTAGATCACATATCCATCAAACCACAATCATCCATAGTAAAAGCAAAAACATGAGCTCTATTAGCATTAAAGATCCTTCCCTTAACCTCTTTCGAAGACAACACTTCATTAAAGTTTCCTAGTACTAACCAAGGACTAGATATATTAGTGACCAACTATCTAAGGTAATCCCAAAGAGCTGGCCAATACTGAGCTTGGGGGTTGGCATACACCACGTTACATGTCCACATACAAGATCCTTTAATTACTTCAAAAGCAACACAATGATCAGTGATATTCACAATTTTGCTTTGTTCCTAGGATTTATCCACCAAAACCCAAATGCCACCACTCTAACCTCTAACTTAAGAGATACTAACATTACAATACTCCAGATTCTCCGAAAAAGACTTTATCTTCTCAAAGATAATATGGGTTTCAATAACAATAAAAAAGAAATGATGAAATTTTTTTCCATTTTTCTTGAAATGTACACGAGCTAAGTTCCCAGATGCTCCCTCACATTCCACGCTATGATGCTAAATTTATTACTATTCATAACAACAATAATAGAAAGGGGGTGATAAGAACACTACCTGGTTCAGAGATCCTGAACCCTCTCTTCGACCACCTCATTTTCCTTTGCCTCTTTAACATTAACACTTTGCTCTCACTTCTCTTTTCTCTCTCCATGTTCCAAGATTCTGCAATCTTGCAGTGAACTTTGAAGGAAAATTTGTCTGAGACGTTTTCTGACTATGCTTTGAGAAGGGGTCTCATGCTTAGCCCCACTTGGCCCTGCTTTAATGCCGCTGTATGAAGAAAGATGAATAGTATTCACATTAACATATTTTTTAACACTCCCAGTCCTAGGAGCTTTAGAGAGCCTAAAGCTTTTTGTCTTTCTACCCGTATTTACCATGAAAACAAGTTTTTTAGAATTGGGCTTCTTAACATTGGGCCGAGGCACTATGTTGACATTGTCCTTTACACTCTTTTTTTCTTTTTTTTTTTAATTAATAACCTTGGTCCGCTCTTCTTCAACTTCCATGTGACTATTGGCATGATCTTTGCCTCCTTTTTCATGCAACAAATTATGCGAAGAATCCTCCTTTCCATGTTCTTCGGTAACGGGCAAATCACTTTAAAAAATAACGTCTCACTGCACTTTTCCATCGTTGGCATTTGTAGTCCTCGGAAAATGCTTTTTGGTGGCTTATCTGCTCCCATTTTCACCGTCTTATTTTTCAACTTTGACTTGCAATCAGCCGCGACGTGTCTATAACACTTGCATGTATCACAAATAAGTTCTAAAGGCTCGTACTCCACCTTATAGACCACATCATCTACATCAATCTCATCAATGATTGGTACACCCAAGTCTATATGTACACAGGTATGTGCAAATTTTCTCCTTTCCAATTCCTTGGTTGCGACATCGACTTTGATCGAAGTACCAATCGTCGTCGTAATCCACCGCATGGCCTTTTCCTAGTAATATAGAATCATCAAGCCCGTCAAGCGAATCCAAACAAGAGTACAGCCAAAGAATTTCTCTGTCGAACAAAATCAAAAGACCAAGGTTTGACTACTAAATAGAATCCATCTATCATTCATGGTCCCCTAACTAGAACCTTTTCTCGATCCTCTCTTCAGTCACATTTGACAAGAAAATATCCATTCCCACATCCAAGAGTTCATAACCACCATTGAACCTCCAGATGAACCTTAATCTATGAGACAAGACCGTATAACTAAGGTTCTTACTGAGCACGCTAACCACTATAATCTTTGTAAGGCTCCGCAAGCACCTTCCTTCCCTCTTCAGAAAACACTACCTTCAGTTTGGATGCACCCTTGCCTCCCGATGACCACAATCGATCTATCCCCATCCAACACGTCCTCCATGATCAATGGCTTCGGTGCCACCTCACCTACCACTTTGTCTCTAACAGAATCTTTAGAGACATAGGTATCATGCATGCTAGGTTTCCCATCTCTCTGCCCTCCTGCGCCTACTTCAGCCTTCCCATTGGCCCCTACGCCCTCTTGACCCACATTTTTGACGCCTTTTTCCGCTCATCATGCTCCACCGTTTTGACATCCTGCACCGCCACTCCTTCTACCCCACTTTCACCCTCTCTCATCTCAATAATATTTTAAAGTTGTATCTGAAATACTTTCCATTATACAGAGGCTCCGCTAGGTAGACAACGAAAAATCTGAACAACATGAACAATGGGTTGGCAATTTGGTCCAAAAAATTTAAAAAAAATATTTCACCCAAAATATACAACCAAAAAATCTCATTTAATCATCTCATACTTAGTAAATTGAACATCCAACATATTTTAACTGTATCTAACTAGATCTATTCCAACCAAATAACCATCCACATAAGAATTAAAATAATTATCGTATACCTACTAAAATGATCATCCGGCTAAAAATTAAAAATAATCATCCGCATACCTATTAAAATAACTCAAGAAGGCAACGTACCAAATAATAAACAATGAACTCATGCTAGATGCAAACCTCAGGCTGAATCTGGCGTCGTTCGTGACGACGTGGATGGAGTCTGAGTGCAACAAGTTCGACGACGTGGATGGAGTCTGAGTGCAACAAGTTCATAATGGCCGCCATTAACAAGAAGTCAAGAACGCCATTAACTAGAAGTCAAGAACCACTTTGACATGGATAAGCAGGTGAAGGGTGCAAAAACGGCGCCACTAATAGGGTTGGAAGAGAATCTGGTGCGGCGGTGAGGGAGGCGACAGCGTCAAGAACTTTGCGGTGACGACGATGACCGTTGCGGGAGAGAGAAACGCCGGTGAAGGGGTGCAAAACGGCGTTACTAATAGGGTTGGAGGAGAACCTGATGCAGCGATGAGGGGGCGACAGTGTTAAAAGCTTTCCGGCGACGACGATGACGGTTGTAGGAGAGATCAATACCGTTGAAGAGAGGTGTAAAACGTACAATATATAATATATAAATGGTTAACCGTCCGTAGTAGTTTATGTGCTAATTTTATTTTTTTTAATTTTAAAATATGATAATAATTATTTAATTAATTAAAGATCTAAATTTTAATTTTAAATTTATTTTTTCTTTTAAATTATTGTTTACTATATACATTGTTTTTCTATATTTTTTCTATAATAGTGAATACTGTTAAAAATAGAAAGTACGTTGTTAAGAATTTTAGTGTCTATTTTATTTTATTTATTTTTTATAATTTTCTATTATAATAATAAACTCTACTTTTAATGTATTGAATTTTTTTCTTTAGAAAAAACAAATAATCTACATAACATCAAAATAATACTGTATAATCTATTTTTTTTTAAAATAAAGATTCGATCCATATTCATTAAAAAAACATAAGACGAAGTTAATATAAAAATATATTCATCATATATTATTTTAAGGTCAAACATATATAAGACAAATGTTGTCAATTAAACTTCTTTTTTAGATAATTGGCATGTCAATTACACTTTTGTAACGTAGTTGGAGTGGGGACTTGTACAGTTGTTGTACCCCTGCCTCTATCTCTGCTTATCCCAAATTGAAAAAATTCCTTGCCGTGACAATTAATTCTTTTTTTAAAGAAAGAGCTCAACATTGGTGAAATAAGTAAATAAGATAAATACAAATTATAAACGATCAATAATTTTATATTATTTTCGTTATCAATAACATGAATTATTTACAATATCATTCTGTAATATATAAAAATGATTAACCCGCACAATTTTTAAATTTTGTTATTTTACTGTGAAAGATAACATCATTTTTACGTAATCAAATAGTCCACATAATGATATTTTTTAGTTTAATAAATTAAGATTAATTTATTATAAATTTAAATTTTATTTAAAAATTTATTATTAATTAATAAATTATTTTATATATAAGACTAAATTTAAATTTTTAATACTTATTTAAATAGATGAGTAAATTAATCATTTACATAACTAAAGTAAATTATCACATTTTTATTCTAGTAACCCATGATCTCCACAAACATTTATTTAGACGAATTTTTTGACCATATCTCTGAGATAATCTTGTAAATAAAAAATATATATTAACTTTTAGGATTATCTGTTTAGGTTTTTATTTAGATTTTCAGCGACTATAAATATTGGGTTAAAAGTTAGAAGTTAAAACATTAAAAGTGTTTTTTTAATACCAAAAAAGGGTTGTACTATTTCTTGGTGACACCAAATAAAAAAGTTATACTATTATTTTATTGAGTTTTAGTTTTGAAATGAACAAATGAGATTACTCTGTGGAGCATGAAAACTCCTCTAATAATTACGATTGCTATTATAAATTAGGGAGCGCCTCCCAAATTAATAATGTCATTCTTTAATTGTATATTATCAAAAATAATTATCTTACAATTTTTCTCTCCATTATGTGAAAGATAAATTAGAAAAATTATAACTTATGGAGTGATAATATTATTCTCTTATAAATAAACTACTATATATAGCAATAATAATAAATAAGGAGCCAATAAAATATTTATACAATGTGTATAATGAACTATATGAGTTAAAAAATAAACATCATTTATACTATTCAGAATAACTATCCGAGTACTAGGAATAATAAATATCTTATGTCATAAAATCATTCATCCAAAAGCTTTTAGATGTAAAATTATAATACCATGTCATGATATTACTCATCCCAAAAGTTTCAATTGATGGAAAAAAGTAACACTAATCTTTGATACGGCATCCCTACACCTCTATTGTATACATTGTATAAATATTCTATTGATTTCCTATATTTCTTCGTGATAAATACAGAAGAGTTGATTTAATAAAAGAAATGGACAATAATAATTACTGTAGTGAATAGTAATACAAATATACATGCCACTAAAAATACTTTTTTTTTCTCTCTCGTAATATCCATTATTTATTTTCAAATTGAAGCATGTAGCACAAACATATAAGTAGTATCTGTTATAAGAGCTAATGAATTAATAATTTATTAAAACCAATAAATTGAAGGGATGCAAGTGTGATATATGGAAGCAATGGAGAAGTTTTGAAGAGATTGAGAACATTGAAAGATGGGAAGATAAAGATATCTGAAGAAGGGGAGCTTCTCCATAATGAAAATGGAATTGCAGTCTCTGGTGATGTCCGTAATAGTTGGGCTGGTGTCTCAACTTTGCAGGCCCTTTTTGTTCATGAACACAATTCTGTCTGTGATGCTCTCAAGGTATGTATGTATGTCTATTCTGTAGTAATTAACTAACATACCCTAAATTTTACAATCGATCACGTTTTATATATTTATCAACTAGTTAGTTAAGTTAGTTTTAAGTTGGTTAGAGATAATTAGAGGCAGTTAGATACCGTTAGAAATCAGTTACGGGTAATATAATATTTTGTCTGATGTATCTGAAGTTGAATGCACAAATTAAAAACAGAAAAACTACCCAGAATTGGATGATGAAGAAATATATAGGCATGCAAGGTTGGTGACGTCAGCAGTAATTGCAAAGATTCACACCATTGATTGGACTGTAGAGCTCCTTAAAACTGACACTCTACTTGCAGGCATGAGGGTCAACTGGTATCTCTAAACACTCTCTTGTCAATTAATTATAGAAAATGATTAAAACTTTTTTTTTAATTATTCTCCTAAATTTTGAATTTTTTTATTTTTTGATATTTTTATAAAATAAGATATATATTTAAATTTTTGTCTATTTAAATATAAGAGAATAATTAAAAAAATTAATTAAGATTCTCAATCATTAATATTAATTATGGATTTAGATTTTCTAAAGTTTGAATTTCACTTTAGAGAGTAAAGTGTGATCTCTCACTATTGATTTCATAAGTAACACCAAAAATAAATATAAAAGAAAAACTATTCAATGGTAGAAGATCATATTTTACTTTTTAAGATGAAATTCAAATTTTAGAAGATCCAAATTCATTAATTATATATGCTTAATTAACTAAGATAATTTTTTTTCTTAATTTGGATTATCGTTTTAACTAGGTTCAATCATGAGACCCTTATTAGCTTGTTAGGATTCTTTACCGTGCTTGTTAGGATTCTTTACCGTGTGCTTTTAATCTATCTTCTACCCAGAATTGGATGATGAAGAAATATATAGGCATGCAAGGTTGGTGACGTCAGCAGTAATTGCAAAGATTCACACCATTGATTGGACTGTAGAGCTCCTTAAAACTGACACTCTACTTGCAGGCATGAGGGCCAATTGGTATCTCTAAACACTATCCTCTTAATTATATGTGCCTAATTAACAAAATTTTGTTTATTAGCTGTACTGTACATGCATGTTTGATTAATTATTGAATTAATTTAAAGTATTGTGCACTCAAGGTATGGATTGTTGGGGAAGAAATTTAAGGACACGTTTGGACATGTTGGAGGAGCAATCTTAGGAGGACTTGTGGGATTGAAGAGACCAAATAATCATGGTGTCCCATACTCTTTAACTGAGGAATTTGTCAGTGTTTATAGAATGCACTCACTCTTACCTGATAACCTTCAACTCAGAGACATATCTGCCACTCCTGGACCCAATAAATCTCCACCGTTAATCAAAGAGTATGAACATTATTATTATTATTATTATTATTATTATTATTATTAAGTTTTTTCCGTTTTCTTATTATTATTAATGTCAAATCAAAACTTAAGAAAAGGTTAAGAAAATTTCCTTTGCGGTTTGGTATTATGATAGGATTCCTATGAAGAATTTGATTGGACTAGAAGGAGAGAAGACTTTAACAAAGATAGGGGTTGCAAGTCAAATAGTATCAATGGGGCACCAAGCTTGTGGAACACTTGAGCTTTGGAACTATCCAATGTGGCTCAGAGATCTCATACCACAAAACTTGGACGGCTCAGAAAGGCCAGATCACGTGGACCTACCTGTTCTTGAAAGTATGATACCTAATCCTTACCCTCTATTATTCTAACATGCCAAAAATAAAAATAGAAAATGATATGAATATATGTGATGATGCAGTTTATAGGGACAGAGAGAGGAATGTAGCGAGATACAACCAATTCAGGAGGGCATTATTGTTGATACCAATCTCGAAATGGGAAGATTTAACAGATGAGAAGGAAGCAATTGAAGTACTAGAAGATGTTTATGGTGATGATGTTGAAGAGCTTGATTTGTTGGTTGGCCTAATGGCAGAGAAGAAGATTAAAGGCTTCGCTATTAGTGAAACTGCTTTCGTTATATTCCTCCTCATGGCATCTAGGTATATATAGTATTATTATTAGTCTTGAATTTCTTCTTTGTGTTTTGGTCTAATAAGAGTTATTGAATTTGTAGGAGATTAGAAGCTGATAGGTTCTTCACAAGCAACTTCAATGAAGAGACGTACACTAAGAAGGGTTTGGAATGGGTCAACTCTACAGAAAGCCTTAAGGATGTTATTGATCGTCACTATCCTGAAATCACTCTCAAGTGGCTCAACTCTTCTAGTGCCTTCTCTGTTTGGGACTCTCCCCCAAACACTTCCAATCCCATCCCTCTATACCTTCGTATTCCCCATTGATCATCATTTCACCCTTCCAACTATATTAAACTTCCTCTAAAATAATTATACTTTCACCACAATAAATAAATGGCTGGACCACTATTAGGGAACTCATCAGTCTCCAATATCAATATGACGTATTGTTGTTATTTGCATTCATAATATTACAAGCTATATTATTCCTATTCCTTTTATGTGTCCTTTTCTAATTGCCGTATAACAAGAGAAATGTTAGTTGTCCTTTAACTTTTAATTTTTAGTTAGTTTTTTCAAGGATTTATTATTATTTAATTAATTTAAATATTCACTTTTACGTATTAATTGTCCAAAAAATCAGATTTTTTTTCTTAAAGTTAAATAAAAGAAAATATTTAAAAGATACTTAATTTCACTAATAAATCATTTAGTGCGCATGCACACCTAAGTTGGTCGTTTCTCACATCTCTTGATCATGATTCTCAAGTCTTAACCTTACAAAAGAGACTTGATTCAACAGAATGACAAAACTCATTGCTAACAGAGACATAGCTGCCTATATATGAAAAGATACATGTAATCAATTAATCTAACTAACTATGCTAACCATTACTACCTAACTAACTATCCATCAAAAAGAAAATGATTCAGTTGCAGCAACCCCAGTTGTCCAAAGCTTACATGTGAAGTAAGACCTTGCCTTAAGTTAGAAGTGCAAAATATTAGATCCCTAACTTGCAAAATATTGCTGAAGATGATGTCACAATAGTTTTTTTTTTTTTTGTTTTTCCAGGACAAAAATTCTGAGGGCCCAAGCCACTACCCCTTTATATCCGTCCATGTATAGCGATAGATTTTGTGAGAAAAACTTTAGCCATCACTAAACTTTAAGAAAGAATTGTTTACCATTTTTTCTGTCACTACACCGTCTTAATTCATGCCGTTCAATTAGGTATCCTTTAAAAATAATACAATATTCAGTTTTTTATTATAATAATTTAAAAAAAATAAAACAAACGCAACTAAAAATTATGAATAGATTTAGTGTCTTTCTAAAATTAAATATATATTTAAAAGACAAACTAAATAAAATTAAAATTTAAAATTTAAATTTAAAATTTCTGTTTCAAATTTAATATATTTTATTATTAATATATTATAATTTAAATACACATCTAAAAATCAAATTATTCAAAATTCAAAATTTTGATTTTAAAATTCTAAAATAAATCTTAAACCATTTAATTATATTTATTTGATAGATTTTTAAATGTGTTCTAAAAATATTTTGAGTATGACTGTATTATTTTGTATGTGTAATAAACTTACGAAATAAACTAATGCTCAAATAATACATGTTAGATATATTTTTATTCATAAGATATAAAAAATTTAAATTAATTATTGATTTTAATAATTTTGAAAACGTTAATGTTCAAATAAGTAATGAATAAATCTAACTAATGATAAAATAATAAACATTAGATGCATTTTATTAAATCAAATATTAAAAGATTAATTATATTTTTAGTATTTATATTTAAATGCTAGAAGTTATAATCTTGGATGTGTTTCAAAAATAATTTATATATAACATCATATTTTTAGATGTGTTATAATTGAAAAAAAATAATTTTTATGAACATACCATCTACATAATCTTACTTAAACTTTTAAATTTTAGACGTGTTTTAAAAATAATGTGTTATAATTAAAAAATAATATCTATTTGTATTATACACATAACTTGTAATTAATCCTCAATGTTGTACTCAATGAACTTAAATTGTAGATATATATTCTATGTATTAGATGTACAAAAAAATATTCAATGTTTTAGGAGAATTAGTGTGTTGAACTGTTGATAGGACATTAGTTATTGAACCTTTCATTTTCAGAATGAACCACAAGAAATAGCCTTAATAATGGCAAGTCATAAGATTTTAAAGATTTAAAGTGTGCCAAAAACTCCTTTCGTTTCAAAACTATATACAGATATAATCACATAAACAACGGGGCAAATAATAATAATAATAATAATAATAATAATAATAATAATAATAATAATAATAATAAAGAAAAAAGAAGAGGGTGCTACCTGGCTTCAAGATGAGAACGTTTTGGTTGAACTTCAGGACGAGAGGGTGGTGTTATTAGTTTATCACATTTCAGAAAGTAACGTAAAAGAAAATATAAAAAACCGTGTTATATGAAGTTACGTCAAAGAATAAAGGAAACAATAACTAACTATGAAGTGGGTAGAAAATTAAAGAGATTTAAATTAAGTTTAATTATAAATATGGATCTAAAAAATAGAAATACGTTTTTCTAGAAAAATAATTAAATAATATTAAAGGCTAACCAAAAATTAATTTGTGTTGTACAAATAGTATTTTCTTAATCCCTTGCTAACTATCGAAGGAAAAAATCATTCGGAAAAGTCCGTCAGTAATGCGAAACATTTGAGTAAAGAAAGGGAGAGATTTTGGAATTCCTTTCTCAGTTTAGGATGTGATGCATGGGCTTTGGAATGGTTAGAATTAAAAGATGGAATTTTCTCATCATTTTTTAACCCAAAAATTATTCATATTAAATCATTAAGAAAGAAAATACTTAAATGCGGAAGCGTACTTGAATTTATAAAAATGAATCATGATTGGAAGAGTTTGGATATTGTAGTTATTTCAATCTTTTTCAACCATTGTGACTCTTCTGATGGAGAAAGAGCGACAAAGGCGGCTTTGGTATATTGGAGACCGAACTCTGAAGGCAATATTTATATTTGAACATGACACCCATTAAACCCTAAAACCCAAATAAAATAGTATCTAAAGTCCAAAAAATAATATATCTAAAATCCAAAAGATAATTATCTAAGGAACAAAAGATAATATCTGGTTTTATTCTTATTTAATTCTAAATCAAAAGTAATTATGACTTGTTCAATTTAGCATTTATAACAATAAATGAGATCACCATTATATAAATCATTTAATTTGAAATAGCATAATTTGTGATTATAATTAATATATGTATTGCCCACAAACAAATTAGAAAATTAAAATAATTTCCTAACAATCTCCCACTTGGGCTATATATATATTCTTTCTTGACATAATCACATCTAATAAACTTTATGCGCGCATCTAAATGCTATTTCTCTCATTATTTTAACAATATGGTCCGTCTCATATATTCGATATGGAATCACCGCAGCTTTTATCACATTAATGTCGTGACAAGGTCACGACAATCACCATCCCAACATACTTAACAACATAGATCAAATTTGGATGAGTAATATAGAAATTATATGCCAAGTGATCTCATGTATGTCTATTTCCAGCTGGTCTAACTTTAAAAAATTTATTGAGATCAAACACAAAAATATTTCACATAACATGAAATAAACCATCAACTTAATTCTGCAGAAAGTAATTCAATATCTGTCATAGGACATATAGCATAAAATAAATTCCTACTAAACCAAGGCATCACAAATATTGACATCCATTCGAGCAGTGTGTTCATGAAAGACTTTAGGGATCAATCTCTTGGTTAATGGGTCTGCTAACATATACTCTGTTCCTATATATTCTATAGAAACCTATTTTCTTAACCTTTCTCCTTGACAACTAAGAACTTGATGTCTGTATGCTTCAATTTTGTCAAGCTCTTATTGTTGTTGGAGTATAGTACTGCTGACTTATTGTCACAAAATATCTTTAATAACCTTTCAATGTCATCTACTATAGGAAGCTCAGTGACAAAGTTTCACAATCATATGCCATGAAATCGGAATCAGAGTACCTAATGATCTCCAAATTTTCTGATCTCCGATAAGTAATCATGTAATCCTTTGTTCTTTTTAAATAGCGCATTACGCGTTTAACAACTATCCAATGATCCATGCCTGGATTGCTCAAGTATCTACCCAACACTTCCACTATAAATGATATATCGGGACGTGTGCAGACTTGAGCATACATTAAGCTCTATAGTGCTCATGCATAAGGTTTATCATGCATTGCTGTCCTCTCAAGATCATTTTTAGGGCATTGCTTGATACTGAACTTGTCTTCTTTAGTTACGAGTGTGTCCATTGGTCTGCATCTTTCCATACCATATCTACTTAAAATCTTTTCGATATAGTTCTTTTGTGATAATCCAAGAATACTTTGAGAGCAATATCTTAGTATCTCAATTCCTAATGCAAAAGAGGCATCACCAAAATCTTTCATTTCGAATTTGTTAGATAGAAATTTTTTAGTTTCATGCAACAAGCCTTTATCGTTACTGGCAAGTAGAATATCATCAACATATAAGACCAAAAAGATGTGTTTACTCCCACTGAACTTGCGGTATACATATTCATCTATGATATTTACCTCAAAACCATAAGGTAATGACTTGATGAACTTATGATACCATTGACGGGAAGCTTGTTTGAGACCATATATGATTTTTTTTTCTCTATTGGATCTCCTTAATGAGTAATGACACTTCGTGAGGTTATTAAGCTTGTTGTATAGATTGGGATTGAGAAAAATTCTCATTATTTTCTGTGTTGTAGCAGTATCTTGAGCAACAACGATATTCTCATTGTTCTCTTGTACTGTAACTGGATCTACAGTAGGATTCTCATTCTGCTCTTGTACTATAACTGTGTCTTGAACAATAATAGGTACAAAGACCTGATCATTGTCAGTTACAGAATCCTCATAAAAAATAACATTCCTAATATTTTTTTAACCTCAAACTTAACACCCTCAAGAAATCTCGTATTTTCCGTTTCAAAAAATAGACCTTGATGCAGGATTGTAAAACTTGTACCCCCGTGAATGCTCAGCATAACCAACAAAGTAGCAACTAATTTTCCTTGAATCCAATTTTCTTTCATGCGGCCTATAAGGTCGTGCCTCAACTGGACATCCCCAATTATGCAAATGCTTTATACTGGACCTTTTTCCAGATCAAATTTCATATGGAGTTTTGTTAACTGCTTTGCTTGGCACCCTATTAAGGATGTATACTGTGGTCTTTAAGGTTTCTCTCCAAAGTGATTCAGGCAAGGAAGAATGACTAATCATACTTCTCACTATGTCCTTAAGAGTTCGGTTCCTTCACTATGCAATACCATTCATGCTAGGTTTGCCTGGCATGGTGTATTGTGGAACAATACCACACTCCTCTAGGAAAAGAGCAAAAGGCCCGGAATGTTACTCACCTGAACCGTCGTATCTTTGTAGTATTCACCACCACGATTAGATTTGACAGCTTTAATTTTCTTTCCAAGTTGAAGTTCAGCTTCAACTTTGAAAGACTTGAAAACATCCAAAACTTGGGAATTTTCATGAATTAAATATAGATACCCATAACGAGAGTAATTATCTATGAACGTAATAAAGTACCGTTGTCTATTCCAAGAGACAGTAGGGAAGGGCTACATATATCGGTATGTATCAGTTCTAAGACATTTTTAGCTCTCTCGGCACTTAATTTCCTTTCGTTTGTCCTTTTTTCCTTTATGCACTCAATGCAGACTTCAAAGTCCGCCAAATTTAGGGGTCCAAAAATTTCATCCAACACGAGCCTCTGAATTTTCTGTTTAGAGATATGACTTAGGCGTTTGTGCCATAATGATGCCGAATTCTGATTTAGTTTTTGTTTTGTATCCGTTTGCAGTATTTCATTTTTATAAGAATTTAAGTCAAGCCTATATAGATTATCCACCAATGACCAAAGCAAATATTATTCGAATTATAAAAGAGATTGACTTTATTGTCTGCAAATGAACAAAAATAACATGATTTGTCCAAATGAAAAACAGAAACCAAATTCCGTCTAAATAACGGTACATAAAATGTCTCTAATAAATCCAAGTAAAATCCACTCGTGGAACATAATCTAAAGGTTCCTATAGCTTCGACTGCAACTATATTGCTGTCTACCACATAGATGTATCTTTCAGCATCACTTGGCGGTCAGCTCCACAGGCAACCCTGCATAGTAACACTTACATGAGTAGTTGCAGCAGAATCTACCCACCAAGTATCAACAGGTGCATAACTTAAACTAGTTTTAGAACAAACGAAAGTAAGAATTACACCATTCTTTACACTTCAAGTGGCATATTTAGTACAATCCTTCTTCATGTATCTCACTCTCTTACAGAAGAAACAGGTTGAAACTTGATCCTGTTTCTTAACATTTTTCTATTGAGAAGACACATTCGCAGTAGTATCACGCTTTCTTTTATATTGAAAATATGAAGTCATGTGAGCACTTTCAATCTTATCTTGCTATAGCCTCTCTTCTTCTTGCACACAGTGAGATATAAGCTCATTTAAGGACCAAGTGTCCTTTAGAGTGTTATAACTCTAACTTTAGTGCTTTCAATTTTTGAAGCAAAATGAGACATTTCCATAATGTACTCTCTGATGTTCTCTTCACATTTATACCTCATGGAGACAAGTTTGTTGAAAAGGCTACTTGCTTCCGCCTTTTCATTCTTAATAAAGAATTTTTCATTATCTTTCAGGAACTGTTCGGCATCTTTATTCTCAGTAATTGAGCCCCGAAACGCCTCAGAAATTGAGCGTTTCATGATCATAATACTCATTCGATTGGATCTCTCTCACTTTTCTATTTTAACCTTATTGAGATTTTTTGGAGTGAAAGTAGGTTTCTCCTCTCGAAAAGCTATATCCAGATCCATATAATCGAGCACAATCTCCATGGCATCTTTCCAAACCTTAAAGTTTAAACTATTCAGTATAGAAATACTGTTATTGTGTAGAAATATTGGCAGCTGAAGCCATAGTTTCTTTATTAGAACAAAAAAGAAACATGTAGTATTAGTTAAATAACGTGAAAAAAATCCATATTGAGATATCTAAAACAATATTAATTTTCAATCTTTTGATAGAAAAATTAACTGTAAGTGATACTCTCATTGAAGTAATCAATTTTTGTCAAAATTCTTGTCACATATTAAGCCTTTCTTTGGACCGACTGAATGCGCACATGGAAACTTAAACTTCGCAACCTATTTATTACCGCATATATTTTCTATTAATTAGCCAAACAATAACCTTCCTTTGGATCGATTATTGATCGCATAATTATTAGAAAATAAACAAAAGTGTGCAATGCTTATTATTTGGCCAAATAATAAACTTCTTTTGGGTCGATTATTGTCTGCATAAATAATAAGCATTATTTTATTCTTAATTAGTTATCTAAACATGTATTTACCATCAATATGTATATAATTCGGCCAAATATAGACCTTCCTCTAGGCTGATCAATATTCGCATGAATTACATATCACCATATTTCTAATGTTTTAAATAAATTAATTTTCACAAAAGAGGCTACTTTGACAGCATAATGTTCAATCAATTTATTTCAAAACCAAATCTTTATAAAATAGGTTGGTATAATAATCCAAATTGTTACTAATTTCCTTATATAACAATTAAAAAAATATTTAAATCGCAAAGAAAATTAAATCTTAATGGTGTCCTGACAAACCTAATTTGACGGTTTATCTTGCATTGATTTTAAGGGATTTTATGACCTTTTACCCACATTTATTCAATGAAATAGCATGGTTTTGTATATTCTCCTTTAATTGTGCTTAAGAGTGAAAACATGCTTTTTAGGTCTTAAAATGAATAAATTTAATTCACCTTGATTCCATTAGATGCCTTGATATGTTTGTTAAGTGATTTAACATTTAGGAGGCAAACATTGGATCAAGGAAATGAAGAAAGAAGCATGAAAAGTTGGAGAACTCATGAAGAAATAAAAGAACCGGAAAGCTGTCAAGCCGACCTCTCCGCACTTAAACGACCATAACTTGAGCTACAGAGGTCCAAATGATGCGGTTCCAGTTGGGTTGGAAAGCTAACATCCGGGGCTTCGAAACGATATAAGATTTGCCATATTTGCTACAAGTATGGTGGTGCGCACGCGCATAGTACGCGCACGCGCCGTTGCTGCCACCTAGTCCACTTGAAGCAAAACGTGGCCATCGATTTTAGAAGCCTTGTGGGCCCAATCCAACTCATTTCTGATGCTATTTAACCCAATGAGTGAAGAGAAAAACACATGTTAGTTACAATTAGTTTTAGTTTAGTTCTAGAAGTTAGTTTCTAGAGAGAGAAGCTCTCACTTCTCTCTAGAATTAGGATTAGGATTAGGTTTAGTTCTTAGATCTAGATTTAGATTCATCTTCTTCTACTTCTATCTTCTCAATTCCTTGTAGTTACATTCATTTTTCTCCTACTCTTTTGGTGTAATCTCTTTTATGTTGTTCTTATATTTTGTTGTAGATCTAGTATTGTTCCTTCTACTTTCTTTCAATTCAATTCAAGATAATTCATAATAATTGTGTTTCTTTTGATTGTTGTTGTTAATTTCTCTCAATAATTGTTGTTAGATTCTCTTCTTGTTGTTAATTTGCTTTGCTTTTCTTTTGTGCCTTCCAAGTGTTTGATGAAATGCTTGGTAGGATTTTAGTGTAACTTTTGTTCCTCTTGGCTTTGATTGAGTAATTAGTGACTCTTGAGTTATCTAATCCTTTTGTTGATTGATAATTAGAAGTTGCTAATTGATTTGAAT
>NC_029776.3:98403650-98409524 GCF_000817695.3 Arachis duranensis
TTGCCGGGGATTTGCAATGGTGTTGTGTTATTGGATATTGTACATATGTGAATATTGTGAATAGGTTTATCTTTTGTTTGTTTCTTAATTTTTGTTAGTTTTATTTTGTTTTTCCATAATGAGTTCTCACTTTGGCTATGAGTTTGGCTCTAATTGTGTTGTAGGGAATGTGAACTTCAATGCTAACATGCACCAAGGATGGAACACTCCAAGATGGGAGGAGCCTCAAGGAATTGATCACTCCCATTGGCATCAACCTCCGGACACTTATAGATATAATTCTCATCCTAATGCATGTCAATTTAATGGTTGTGGTGACTCCTTTTATGACAATCAACCACCACCATATACCTATGAATCTTATCCTCAATATGATGCTCAACCATACTCACAAGCCCCATATCACCAAAACCCTCCATATGACCCCAATCCTTATCCACCATACCCACCACCTTATGAGCCATATGAACCATACATGGAACCACCACCATTCCAACACAATTACTCTCAAGAACCCCCTCAATACACACCATCTCCATACCCTTACCAAGAAGAACCACCTTCCTACTATAAACCCTCTTTCCAAAATAATGAACCCTCCTATCCACCCCAAGCCCCAATAGACGACTCTCTCACATTGTTACTTCAAGGACAAGCGGATATGCAAAGGAACACCCTAAAGTTTGTGACTAACTTGACCAAGGTAGTGTCTACCTTAGCCCACAAATTTTTGAACACTCAAGGTGCTTCCGTGGCCACATGTGAAGAATCCATTGAAGATCATAGCATGAAGGAGGGATTGGAAAATCTGGGGGAAAATGAGGGAGGCTATTTTGTATTAGAACAATTGGAGGAGCTTATGGTTATTGAAGAAAAGGAAGAAGTGGTTGAAAGTAACAGAGCCTCCTTCTAAGGAGTTTGAATTTAATGTTGAGGAGGGTGTACAACCTCCAAGGCATATCATGGTTGAAGACTTTGAAGAGGTTGATCAAGAGATGGATTCAATTATTGATGAGTTCCTATCCACAATTGAATCCTCTCCCATTGAGCTTGACATAGAGGGTAAGGAAGAAGATACCTTACCTCCCATACCCTTGGTAAGCCACGAAGAAAATATTAAATTGGAAGGAAGCTACCAAGAGGAAGAGGTTGAAGTTGATATAAGTTGTCAAGAGGTGGAAGTTACAAGGGAAGAACACAAGAGCATAGACATCGCAATGGCTAAGTGTGGGGAGACCCCCCTTCCCAAGCCACCATCACCTAACATAACATTCAAGTGGGTAAAATTTCTATCCCTAAGCTTCACTTTCTCACTTGAATATGGTTTGATTGAAAATGATGGTCAACTTAGAGCTCTTTGTGGAGTTAAGAGTAAGAGGGAGTGGTGTAATGGTTGGAAAAAGAATGTTAGGCTCATTAAGGTTAAACCCTCAAGGCATAAATACTATGGTTGGAGGAATGCTAAATTGTATGGGTCTAGAAGGAGAATTTGGTGCATAAAGGAGAATTCTATATGCCTACCACCCAAGTTGAATCATGATAATCAACTAGAAGATGGGTGTGAAAATAAGATATGGGATCCCGGATCACAACATGAAGACCAATTTTGGGAGCTCATATCTTGGGGAGAACCTCACCCAAGTTTGGTGAAGATGGTTGGAAATTCTATCAACCAATTGAGAGGCAAAGATCCTTGGAGATTCAAAGATGAGTACAAACATAAGCCACCATGACAATGAGCTCTTCAAAATGTCCAACTTAAGGACAATAAATAAAAGTGCTAGGTGGGAGACACCCCACCATGGTAAACTATCTCCATTCTCTTTTAGTTTTGTTTAATAAGTGATTTGAGTTGCCATTGTAGGTAGATTTTCATTTCATATTGATTTGTTTAGCCTACAATGCCTTAATAGGTCGGACAACGTTAAATCAACTTGGAGCAATAGTTTCAACTCCACACCTATGTATGAAATTCCGAACTGCAGAAGGGATAGCTACAATTGCATTTTTATAAATTGTTTGATATTTGATTGAATAAAGAAGAGTTTTGGACATTATAGGGAGCTCTTGGGCATTTTTTTCTGCTTTTTTAAAAAAAATAAAAAAACGGCCATCGGCGCGCTAGCACGCTGTGCGCGCGCGCGCACATTGTACTTCTGCAACTTCTGGTACAAAAACCAGAGAGTTGTGCGCGCGTTGTGCCAGCATTGTGCTGGGAGCACAAGCTCATCCACGCGTAAGCGCGCAGTGCGCGCGCGCGCGGATCGTCCTAACCTCATCCCCACGTAAGCGCGCTGTGCGCGCGCGCGCAGATTGTCCCTGCTGCATCCACGCGTAAGCGCGCTGTGCGCGCGCGCGCGGATTTGCACCCTGCTTTTCTCTCTCCTCCTTTCTCCTTCTTTCTCCTTCTTTCCTCTTCTCTTCTTCTTTCTTTCTCATTTTTTTTCTTCTTCCTCTCTTGAAAGATTTTTTTTCTTTTCTCTTTTAATATAAAAAAAAAATTTTTTTTTAATAAAAAAAAAGAGAATCTATTACATTTGCATACTTTTATTCTTTGCATTTTAATTTTGTTTCTATAATTTGTTCTCATTTTATTTTCTAAATTTCTCATTTTAATAATAGTGTTGAACTCTCTCACTCAATTGTTGAGAATTTCTTGCATTTGTTTTGGTGCTTCATGACTTGTTACATTAATTGTAATATTTGTCAACACACAAGATTAGTGCTTTATTCCTTCCTAATTCATTATCCTTTGTTTTTTTTTCTTGTACCGCTTCATCATTGAGTTAGGATGGAATTAAATGCTTTCATGCGTATCACTAATTTTGTTTGTGTCAATTCTTATTTGATCTTGATGCTCAATATCCTCTTCATGCTTTAACTTTACTCTTGCATCAAGTATCATTGATATGTCATTTTCTCTTATTGTTTCGTCCTCTACATGTTGTAGCTACCATGTAGTAGAGAACAATACCTTTATTTGGCATTAGCCCCCGCCTATGTTCTATTTGTTGTGATATCTTTGTTATAGGCTTAACTTTCTTTCTTTTTCTTTCCTTTTAAGTTGGCCACCAAGAGAGGAGAAAGGAAAAGCTTTTAAATGGGGCGACACACAAGTCATCCGCACAACCTTTTGAAGGAGCTTCCATTCACTTTTAAATTTGTTCAATAACTGATTTGAGTTACCATTGTAGGTAGATGTTTTATACAAATTTGTTTGTACAACTTAATTGTTAGCTTAGTCACATGCATGTTGTGTTTAGTAGTAGATGAATAATACCAAAATTGCATTTTTATGAATTGTATGATGGTTGAGTGAATAAGAGTTGTGAAGCCTAAGGGGAGCATCCAGCAATTTGTTTTCTGACATGAAAAAAAAAGGGGGGTGGACGCGCACGCAGCATGTACGCGTACGCGTCCCTGTGTGGATGCAACCTACCAATTTGAGAAATTTTTGTTGAACTTGCTTGATAGAATTTATTTTGGAACATGGTTTTTGAGCTAAGAACACAAGCATGTGAGTTTTGAGCCTAATTGGGTGGTTACATCTTATAACCACCTATTTTCCATTCCTGTGTGCATTATTCTCTTTCTATGAATGTAATCTTTGATTTGTTTGATTCTTTATGTCCATTATTTTGTGTATACATGCATTTATATGATTGAGGCCATAATTTCATTAGCTCACTTACCCAAATGGCTTTACCTTTTATCTTCCTTTGTTAGCCAACTTTGAACTTACGCTTAACCCACTTGTTCTTATTTTAGCACATTACAAGCCTTAAAGTGGAAAACAATGAATGTCCTTTATTGGGATCTTTGATTGGCTTAGGCTAGTAAGTGTGAGTGTCAGTCAAGAGTGGGAAAACTTTGGGACATTGGTTGGGATAAAAAGGTGTTTGTGTTTTGTATTTTTATATTGGGAAATTGGGTACATACTCATGTATTAATTAAATGTATAGATCTTATGCATTGATGTTCGTGTGTATAGTTTGAAAGAAAAAGAAAAAAAAAAGAAAAGAAAAGAAAAAAAATGTAAATAGAAAAAGAAAGAAAAAAAAAGAAGAGCAATAAAGGGGACAAAATGCCCCAAAGTGAAGCTCAATAAGAATCAATGCGTAAGTGTTGTGAAATAAAAAGAAAATGCATGAGTATGTGAAAAAGTGAGGAATGGGTAGTTAGATTAGTACTTAATTGTATAGGTCATTATATAGGTTAGGTGGAAAGGTTTAAGTTAATCAAAGATTCAAATCCTAAGTCCACTAGCCATATATGATCCTACCTTGACCCTAGCCCCATTACAACCTAAAGAAAAGACCTCATGATACATGTATGCATGCATTGAATAATTGTTGATTGTTAGATGAAAAACAAATCTTGGAAAGCATGATTAGGGGAGAATTGAGTGAATCAACCCCAAACACCGAGCGACTAGAGTGCAAACACTTCCGGTGAGGGTTCGATGCTCAATTCCTTGATTCCCGGCTTTCAAGAGCATTCTTCTTGCAAGTCTTCTTGAACTTCACTTTTATATTTAAATTGGTAGGACTCATGAAACGTTACATGATCTTAAGCCCTAGGTATGACTTTCTAGATGCATACAGTGTGCTTATAAGTCGTACGGCTAGACCACATACAGTGTGACTTTCCAAATCAATAAGCGTACATCTGAAATACAGTTCTCAGTGTGTGGGCGTCCCTACTTTATATTTGGCACTAAGGCCCAAACAATGTCACATCCGCTCTTCTGTGGCAGACAATCTCTTTAATTAATACATTCTTTTGATCTTTGTTCTCTACTCTCCTGTGACATAGATTCTTTTTCTTAATAAAACAAATTCAAATAATTTTTTATTTAAAACCAACATCACTCAGTTTTTTTTTTTTGTACAAAACCCAGTTCTTACTTAACCATGATTTTTCCAAACCAACTTCAAAACCATTTTAAACTTAAACTTCTTTCAAAAAACTAAAAGAATCATTTTTGATAAATCAATAAAACTCATTCCCACTCTCTCAAATCGTTTCAAATGTGGATTTATTTTCAATATCAAAGTAACCCCAAATCAAGAAAAAAAAAATCATTTTACATAGTATTCAATCAAACCGAAATAATCAAAATTTTCAGCCACAATCAACCAATTTAGCATAATCTTAAAAATCAGAATTTTAAACAATTCTATCAAAATCAGAAAACCAACATCAGTTATAGCCTCAATTCAATTAGTCGCAATTCAATTTCATCAATTAACCACTCACAACAATAAAAACTAGTCACGAGACATTTATAAATTATTTGCACTTATTCACTAAACTTTAAATTTTAATGGCATTCATAAATTAAAATGATTAATTTTAAAATAAAATTCCATACTTTCGTACGAAATCAGAATCAACAAAAATTTTAGAGAAACTTTTTGACTGAAGAAGAAAATGTCAGAAATTACTTGTACCTTCTAAAACTCTAATTAATCGAACTAAAAAAAAAGTTACATCATCGTCAACTTCTATCAAATAAAAGTGATATCAATATATAAAAAAATATAAATATTTTTATCAAATTAGATTTTTTATTAGAGTTAAAAATTTAAAGAAATTAAAGTCAAAAGATTACGGTTCCCCGGTTTTCTTTCTCATTTTCGGTCACTGTCTTCTTACCATGCAAGAAAATGAAACCAAAAGAAGCTAGATGAAGATGATTAATGTATTAAAGAAAGATTAGGTGTCATAGTTATTTATGTATATACACATATGTACATATAGCTTCAAGCCACGTATCTCACCTCTTGCTTTTCCTTTCTTAATAACTTACATATGTAATTATGAATGATTATAATTAATGTGATAGGAAAATGTGATCCACGGTTATATATA
>NC_029776.3:98409747-98429481 GCF_000817695.3 Arachis duranensis
AATCTTAATAATATAATAACTCATAAATAATTAATTATTTAATTTTCAAAAATTCAAAATATTACAATCCACCAATAAAATTGAATAAAAAAACTTCCATACATTTTTATCGGTAACTTTATTAAGAATTTTTTATTGAATAGAAATTATTCATGCGATTTTTTTTATTATGATTATGCTTTAAAAAGAATAAAAATAAAATAATTTAATAGGATAATATGTTTTTAAAAAATTTACATAAGATAATTTTTGTACTAATATATTAGGATTCATCTTTTTACATATAATATTCATTCATTTGAGTTCATTTATGAAGTACTTTATAAAAATGATATTAAATTAATTTTTTTATCTTCTAACTATATTTTATATTTTGAGATTTAAAATTTTATATTTTATTTTATTCGAAGTTTATTTTTATGTTTTATTTTAGTTCTGTTAGTAAAAAAGTTTTAACATTAGTTTTAATTTTTAACTTTTAGAATAAATAAAAAGATGAGATATTTTTTATAAATTAAATGATTGAAAATTTATTTTTTTATAGAAGAAGTTAAGTTTATTTATTGACTATAAGAATATATATAATTGGATCACTCTTGAATGTAATAAAAATAATATATATTTATTCAATTTTTTGAATTTTACATTAATTATTAAAATAATGATATAATAGATGTACCCCTATAAAAAAAGAAAATGACTTCATAACTTTTTTTTTGTTGGAAAGAAACATGACTCAATAACTATAAAGTCTAATTTTAACAATTATGAATAAGAAAAATAAATAATAAAAAATGGATATAAAATTTAATTTTTTTATTCGGTACAAAAATAAATATAATAAAATAAATCACTATTCTCATACATAATAACATAAAATTTAACATTATCCTTTTTTTTAGAACCATCTACTTTCTTAGTTTTTATCTTTATTTTTGTACTTTATTTTAATTTTATTAAACCAAAAGTACTAATATCATTTAACTTTAATTTTCAACTTTTATCATAAATAAAACTATGTGATTTAGTATACATTAGATAATAAAAAAATTAAATTTATTTATTTATTATATTTATAGGAGATGTAAGACCCTTAATTTTATTAAATTTTATTATATTTAATACCCATTTTTAATTATATTCTACAAAAAATTTTAAAGTGTAGAGGTATTTATAGTAGAGACAAGTAAGTTAATTTTGGAGATAACCTCTATATATAGTAGGCAATTTTTTTTACTCATTAATTAATTAAAGAGGAGTGTTAGGGGTAGAAACTCTTTTTATTTGTAGTTATTAAGTAGTCATTAATGATTTTTTAATGGTGTGAGATTTTATCTAATAGTGTGAGATGAGCAATGCTAGGGGGCAGCAATTTTTGTGATTGTTAGCCATCAATTAGCCATCAATGATGATTTGATGGTGTGAGATTGGTGTGAGATTTCATCCAATGGCTCACCTTCCTCTGCTGGTTACATGCTGGCCAAAATTCAACAAAATTGCTGGTCCCTTAGACTTTTCCGTGTGAGATTACATACTACCAGAATTTAATAAAGTTGCTGACACTTAAACTTTTTCTTAATTAAATTTAGATTATAACATAAATAAGAAGACTTTGTTAGGTAGACAATAATTTTTATAAACAATGAGCTTTAAAATTGGCCCAACAAAATAAAAATATACTACACCTCCAAATTACCCACCTAAATCTTAATATTAGAATAACCATCTGCACACCTAATAAATTAAACATCGAATAATCTATTGTTCACATTATTTAGTATTTTCATTATCTACCTATACTTTTCCTAAATAAAATAGCGAATAAACAATCACATTCACGGGTATTAACTTTTTTCTTTTCCTATTTTCATAAATTTAAAATGTAGAGAGATGAATAATACGAGATCTTAGAGAAATTGACCTATTATTCAAAACGAAATTAAAGATGGTTTGGTGTCATAATAATTATGAGAATGGCATGGTTTTCAACTTATTCACATGCCACACATTCAGACGAGTTATGGAAGGTAACTTCCTTAGAGATGCATGGTTCAGGAACATATGTAATTAATGATCATAAATATATGACAAATTCATATCACAATCCAGGGTTTAATTGCGGGGGGTCTCTTCCTACAATTGACATCCTATTCTTCAATTTATTGTTGGTAGTGAAATTAAAAGTTTTAAAGTTGGACACTCATTATTATGAAAGTCCTATGCTCTGAAAAGGTTAAAAATTAAAAATATTTGATAATAAAAAAAATTTAATAAAAATAGTTAATTTTTTTATTCAACTTTTTTTTCCTCCTTAGTATTATCCATTGAAAAATTATCCTTCACTCAAATTTAATTTAACGAGAAATTAAATAATTTTAAGAGTGAACACAGGTCGATTTGGTTCGAATTTATAGTAAAATTAAAATCGAATCGATTAAAATATAATTGGTTCAGTCGGATTTATGTTTTTTTGTACATGTATGTGAATCAAACCAAATTTATTAAAAATAGATTGATTCGGTTCGGGTAATTGATCCGATGACTTTGAAGTTCATAAAAAAAATCAAATTTTTATCTTAAAAATTCAACAAGTACAATAAACATGTAACATCAATAGAAATAATCCAAACATGTTAAACACCAAATACATCAAAAACTAAATTCAAACATATTAATAATGAATAATCATTGTCTAATAGAAAAGTCATATATATATATATATTATTTTTTTATTTAATTAATATATGATCGGATTCATGGGTTGGTTCGGATTCCGCACCTCCAGAATCGATATCCGAACCAATCACTAACAAAAACTATCGGTTTGATTTGGGTTGAATCCGATTACCTGTTGGTTCCAGAACCAATTTAATTGGTTCGGTTCAGGTTCAGATAGGTAACCGGATACCGGGAGTGGATCCTCTCCCGTAAAGAAAAAATTGGATGGTGTCAATTGTGATCTCTCATCCTTCATTGCTCTCTCTTTCATATTTATTTTTGGTCTCACTTATAAAATTAATGGTAAAAAATTACACTTCATTTTTTCAAATGTTAAAAAAATTAAAAAGGATTCATTTTTCTGAATACCCGCTACCCGTGCTCTCCCCTAAATAATTCATTTTCTCAATAGTTTTTGTAAACATTACATCATTTTTGAGTGGGTGTAGTGTGTCTTAAATTAAGCATTTCAGCTTATAAAATATTTTTAAAAAAGAATTGCAACAATATAATCGGGGATCAAAATTAATTATACTCGCATTTGTCATATAATATTTTTTTTGTCTACATACATAAAATAAGAGAAGAAATTGAGGTGTCATATTGTAATTTGTGTCAGAATTTTGTTGTATTTTTCTCATGATGTATATTGTATAGTCTGTTAATTTTTTATGTTTTGAAGGAAAGGTATACTCAAATTTGGAAAAGGGATAACTGGCTTAAAAGGATCGAACTATTTTCTTTTTTTTTTTGTTTATATTTTTGGCATATATGTTGAAAACAAATTTTATAAATTACAGCCGATCTAAATAATTTTACATGCTAAAAATTTTAAAAACCAAACCAAATATAATTTTCCATTTCTCTCCATTAAAAGCAAAATGTGAAACATTCCTATCTCATTCTTGGTGCTTTAGTAACACAATCCAAAAGAGCAATCATGAAATAATTAGGGGTAACAATAGAATAGGTTAGTTTGAATTTTTGTTCTATCCTACTTCATCTTATCTAATAATAATTTGTATAGAATTTATTTTATTTTTATTCATAAATAATAAAAATTAAACCCTAATCCACTGTTGTGGATATTTGCTCTATCTCTATAATTATTAAAATTCAAATTTTATATAATTATCATCGTATACATAACATAAATTAAAATAAAATTTAATAATATTATAATATTATTAATTATTTTATTAATTATTTTATATATATATCAAGATGTGTAGGACGAATATTATCTAAATTCAATCTCGTTTTGTTCGCCCAAAACTCTATTTCGCTAAAAATCTATCCTGATGCAGATAATTATTTGTACCGAACAATTAGAGACAGAATGAATACCTGCGAATTTAAATAGTATTGTAATTTCTAAAAATAATTGAATCTGTCTCTAAATATAAAAACTTTTAAAATTTGATAGAAAAAAGAATGAGTTAATAATTCAAGCCAAGTGGCACATTTTTGTTATTCTTCTTCTTAAGACTTGGTTTTAGGTTTAAACTATTTTAAAAGTTGCTTTACATAGCCTTCAACTTGGTCTCTCAAGTCTCAACAATAACATTCCTCTTAATTAAGTGTTGTGTAATGCCATGTTTAAAAGTAGAAAACAATAATCAACGTTTAGACAAAATGTTATGCGGCAAATCGTTAAGTCCATTATAACAAACTCTAATTTTTTTTTTAATTTTGGTATTCACAAACTGTGATTTGTTTAGTAAGTTAAATCATCAGTCATCACCCAGGTCTAGGTTTTAAAATCCAGTTAGGTTTAGTTAAAATATGCATTAAAAATATATATAAGAATTTTTTTATTGAAAATCATTAATTTTTACATATTTAATCCACTTTTTAAATGATTTGATGTATAAAAACACACACACAAAAAAATTACTTTTAGTTTTTTAATAAACTTTCTAAAGATACGTATTAACTAATTCCTAAAATATTTACCGAATTACTAATTACTCTTCAATTCTACACTGCTAAAAATTATTTGTAAGACTAATTACTAATGACTAATAATTCAAGAATATATATTAGGCCAATTTTATGGTATCTATGAATTTTTGTCTAAATTTAGTCTAACTTAATTTTTGTAGTGAATTTTAATTTTTTTAAAATTATTTATTCTTAAATCTTTTAAATTAAATAATAATTTTTAACTTTTTTTAGTAAATAGACACCTTGTAAGCACCATAACCTTTACCTGTATATTATTACTTCTAAAATGATAATATTTTCAATACAAAATATATGTATACCAAAATCTAATCAGAGAATGGTAATATTTGTTTTTCAATTGCCAACGAACTATACCTCAAATGACATAGTCTTTCCATATTCACTTAGAGATTACGGGTTCGAGTCTCATTCTTAATTTTTTTTAAAATATTTATTTTTTAATATTTATTATTTTGTTCTTTCTAAAATATGTATTTTTTATTTTTAAATTTAAAATTTAATTTAAAAAAAAGTTGTTTTGGGAATGAGGGATCAAGCATTTAGTAGTAGTATAGTAAATATAGAATTGTTCCAAGAATCCAAGGTGATTTGTGGTTAATTAAAGAGAGTTAGTTCCACAATTTTATAATAATAAATACTGAAAGAGAAACAATGACTTTGAGTATGAATATGACATGGCATATCAGTGTCTGAACCTGCAAACTTTGGGCATATGCGCACATTAACCTATCAAAACTTTTCTATTTTCTTTTTTTTTTATCCAACAAAATAAAATAAAACAAAATAATTCTCACCCCCTAAATTCCCTCCTATAAATATCCCGTGAAAATTTCTTCTCTCAGATCATCACTTTTCTGATTTCTTTTTTCCTTTTTTTCTTTTAAAAAAATATATAATAATAATAATACTAGTACTTGAACTCGAAGAAGATCCTTTGGTTTCTTCAAAGTCTCTCAGATTTCCAAAAGAATTTTCTCGTTAAAATCCCTGCAGAGTCAATCAGATTTTCTAAAAAGAAAACCCTGGATTCATTCGCTGATTGAAAATAAAAGGAAAAAACCGGGGAATTTTGTTTCACTGGGAGCTAGTTTCGGGGGCACGTAATTGTGAACTCAAAAACTCAGCTCGATTGAATTTTTTCTCTCTGATTCAAAATTGACGAAAACTAATTTTCTTAGCTGAGTTGAAAAAGTGAGTGCGGCATTGGTAATAAACTGCATTGAGTGCTGCTCCGAGAAGTTGGGGCAAGTTGATGAAGTGTTGTTGTTGTTGATGATGTTGAAGAGGTGAAGGATGAGAAAATGAGTAACGGTTCGTTGGAGTTTCGTTCTGCGAGTTATGGTTCTTTGGAGAAGCAGCTGCAACTGCAACAGAACGGAGTTGTTGTTTCAGCTATTCAATCAGCGCGTAAGCCTTCCAAGATGCTCAAAGAAAAAGAGAGACTCTTCCTTTGGATCTGCAAGCTCGCCGGCAGGAGGAAGGTCGGAATGCTCATCCTCTCTCTCATCTCCGCCGCCGTTTTCGTCTGGGTTCTCTACGTTGGAAAAGGTGACCTTCCTTAATTCCCTCACCTCTTTTGTTATTGTTTCGAATTTCAATTCTGCATATTCTTCAGTGGATTGTAATGACGTTAGAGGAACATACATAGTTTAATTAGCTTGTTTGATTTTTATTTTCATAAGTTGATTGTTTTTTTTAGGATTCATTCATCTCATCTGATTAACCATTGATCAAGGTGGTAGGTATCTTGGTTTCATAACACTAACACAGGTTCTAGAATCTGATTAACCATTATTGTTAGGGATGGATTCCAATTGCTATATTCAAGGAAGAAAACTTGTTTTTTCATTTACATGCGGATAATGATTTTTTTGTTTTTTGTTTAGCTTTTGAACGAGGCATTATCTTTGTGGTATGGCTTGCTTCTTTCAGGTGATTCGCCAGAAGGGAATAGGGCAAGTGACATCAGTGTTAAGGGGAGTATTTCTATAAGTGATTCACCATCTACGATCTCTACGGCGAATATCATGGGCTTCGCCACGAATTTGGTGTTACCCCCTCCTCCCCCTAGCCATTTTCTGGGTTACACTCTTCCTCCTGGCCATCCATGTAATAGTTTCACTCTTCCTCCACCACCAGCAGATCCGAAGCGTAGTGGGCCGCGGCGTAAGTCCTACTTGAACTATTTGGTTCCTTCATCTCTTATGTTAGGTTATTATATACTTAGTAATTTGCAATGGAGTCAATTGCCTGTGAGATACCAATTAATTGGTGAAAATATCCGTTTATGTTTCAGCATGCCCTGTATGTTACCTTCCCGTTGAAGAAGCCATTGCACTTATGCCGAAGTTTCCCTCACCTTCTCCAATAATTCAGAATCTAACATATATCTGGGAGGAAAATCTAAGCAGAGATGGGGAGTTTGGTGGTTCAGACTTTGGTGGATACCCCACTTTGAAGCAGAGAAGTGATTCTTTTGATATACGAGAGTCAATGAGTGTGCACTGTGGGTAAGTTTTCATTTTTGTTGGATATTTACCTTTTGTTAGCTATTAAGCACTGAAGAGTTTTTTTGTGGGCATAAAGTTTTCTCTGCTGGTTATAAAGGATATACATCCAACCCTTTTACTCACATCTGTCGATTCTTGCATCTTCAATGATGTTGTGATCATTCAGATTTGTAAAAGGACCTAAACCTGGCCGCAACACAGGATTTGACATGGATGAAGACGACCTATATCATATGGAGCAGTGCCGTGGTGTAGTTGTTGCATCAGCCATATTTGGTGTGTATCATGTTGTTCTAACTTTACTTGGTTGTTTAGGCTGATGTTTTGCTGATGCATTGAATATGTTTTTCAGGAAATTTTGATGCGATAAATGAGCCATCAAACGTTAGTAACTATTCAAAGAAGACAGTATGCTTCCTTATGTTTATAGATGAAGAAACAGAAAAAGCTTGGAGGGCATCTGGCCTACTGGGGATCAACAAAAGGATTGGATTATGGAGAATTATTGTTGCTCGTAATATTCCTTACACAGATGCAAGGCGCACAGGAAAGGTCAGTATTATAAGTTCACAAGCACCAGTGCGACTATAATATAGAAACTTACACAGGGATTACTAATCATATTTGTTGCTTAAGCTTTAAATCATTATGCTTTTCTTTACGATATGGTCATTGGTATAGAAAGCTAAAATTGTTGGCTGTCGTTATATAATAGATGTTGATGGACTTAAATGCAATATTGACCATCCCTTAACATACATAAATGGAGGAGAAACACAAAGCTATTAGCTTGATCTCGTTGTCTGAGCATTATGATGTTTTTTTTTTCATTCAGAATATATTTATAGGCTTTTGATATGAATTAAGATTAAGATGACCAAAAATCAAATCCAGACCCTTATATTTTATTGTGCATAAGTAGTATTCTTATTTACTTGTAACTTTAACTACCATTCCCACAGATTCCAAAGCTTCTGATTCATAGGATGACTCCAAATGCCCGGTACTCTATATGGCTTGATGGGAAGCTTGAGCTTGTTGTTGATCCATATCAAATACTTGAAAGGTATACTTCAGGATCTCTTTTTTATTTCAGAGTGAATGTTTTTACCACAATGTCAGATCACTATAACTGATGTCTCTTGGTTTTACCAAGAATGTTTTATTTGTGTACTTCTCATTCAGTGTCATTATTGCAGTTGTTGCTCCTAATATCTCTTCTGGGTTCTTTTTGTGATGGCATTGAAATTTTTGAAAGTATAATAGTTATTTCTTTACCACAATGAATGACTAGAAGCTTAAATCATTCTAGATCACAAAAAATGCCTCCGCATTTATTATGGATAAGTTCTTGATTATGGATATAAGTTTTAAGGATGAAAACAAATGACTGGTCTTGACATACACTTTCTGGCCTTATGATGGTTGCCAGAACTGATTGAAGTCCCTCCTATTGTATCTTTCTGAGTTAGTTGTCCATAGGCATGGTTTGCATCAGGCATAGGCATTGTTTAATCCATGAGCTGTTCCCAACTAGTGGAGAAAGACTTGGTTGTTGTTCCTGTATTTTATAAGTAGGTTACAAACTGAAATATTGTCACTTTTGGGAGCTTGGCAACGGAAAACGTGGATAAATGTGAAACTTAAACGAATGCCATTGTGGTTCTGGTTTCTGTTGATGCTGGAGATGGAGAGAATTCACCTTCCAAGGCCTTCTAGTTCA
This sequence comes from Arachis duranensis, assembly GCF_000817695.3. NCBI lineage: Eukaryota > Viridiplantae > Streptophyta > Magnoliopsida > Fabales > Fabaceae > Arachis > Arachis duranensis. The sequence continues at coordinate 98,418,667 of NC_029776.3, forward strand.
TTTGCCTTCAGGACTATACATTTTAGTTGAGAGTGTATTTATATGTGTAGTGTATACTCACGGCGAACTAGCTTTGTTATTGTTTGTCTTGCTACAATACATGCTTCAGCACCTAAGTTACTCTTATCTCTCATCCTTTTACAGGTTTTGTGGAGGAGGAATGCAACTTTTGCAATATCTAGACATTATAAACGCTTTGATGTATTTGTTGAGGCCGAGGCAAACAAAGCTGCTGGAAAGTATGATAATGCCTCTATTGACTTTCAGATAGACTTTTACAAGAAAGAGGGACTGACTCCATACACAGAAGCAAAACTTCCTCGTATAATAAGCGGTAGGCTAAACTAGCTCTTCCATTGTGGGATTGAGGATTCAGGTTGGACTTACATCTTCTCCAAACCTTGATGGTTGAATTGCAGATGTTCCTGAAGGATGTGTAATTGTACGAGAGCTCGTTCCTATTAGCAACCTCTTTACCTGTCTTTGGCACAATGAAGTTGACCGATTTACTTCAAGGGACCAGATTAGTTTTGCAATTGTCAGAGACAAACTCCTGTCCAGGGTTGATTTTCATTTTGCCATGTTCCTGGATTGTGAAAGGCGCAACTTTGTAGTTCAGGCAATTATTTTACCTTGTTTTCATAACGCTAAGGCCTCTGTTATAAGTTATAACTATTATTGTTATTCAATGTTCCCTTGCAACATTATTTAACACTCAACCTTACTGTGATTCAAATTATCTTCCTTTTGTGATTACAGAAATACCACATGGATCTACTACTAGAGCGCCAGTCTCCACCAGACTCTGCTGCAGTGAGTCCTCCCCCACCACTTACACCATCTCTGCCACCTCCATTGCCGGTGCTTGAAACTCATCCTCGAAGGGTTGTGATTCCAACAGTTAGGGGAGGTCCTTGGCGAGGACCCTGGAAAGGCCCTTGGCGAGGCCCTGTAAGGCGTGTAAGAAGGCGCCGTCCCAGAGTTGTGTATGGAAATAGATACATTGCAGGAACTCAATAGCCATTGTTTTTTGGGTGATTGGTTATACCATTTTTTTTTTCCTTTTTCTTTTTGGCATACACACCTACAAAGATCAAAATCATTCGTTGGCAGAGCTGGAAGGGAAAAATATGCAAGATGAGCGTTCTTACTTTCACTTTGTGCAACTGTTCCATTGTTATTGATAATTTTTGTTGTATATAGAGTAAAAAGAAAAAAGTTGAATAATTATCTTATCAGGTGGGTTACCACTTACCACCTACCCCCCAAATCCCTCAAATGTGGTAACCCATTTTGTTATTCCATTACCCATAGGAGAAAGTGTACTTGCACTCTCAAATACCCAATTACAGATAAATTCATCGTCTTTCTTTCTATTAATTATTCTTATTGTGTCAAATTAAGATACTATTGTAGTAGTACCGACTAATTTTATGTCTATTTTCGTACTAGTTATTTTTCATTTTTTTGAATGAGATTTGATTGTTGTTCAAATGTTATTGAAGACATGTACGTCAAATTTTAATTTATGCTTTTGACTATTTTATATTTTTAGTTAAATAAGACCGGGTCAATCGGTTAAACCAATGATCCAGTAGTCTGACCGGTTGGATCACCGGTCGGATTTGACAACTTGCTTAATAGTAATGTTCTGAAAATCGGTTCGAACCGGCCGGTCGAACCGGTCGAACCGTGAACCGGACACTAAAACGGTTCGGTCAACAAAGAAAACCGCAGAAATTGATAACCGGTTTTGAACCGACGAACCGGCCGGTTATCGGTCGGTCGAACCGAACCGGGACCCGGCCGGTTTTTTAAACTGACAGCAAAACGCCGTCGTTTTGCAATGTGGGAAGGCCGAAGCCCTAATTCCCTTTTCTTTTCTCCTTCGGCTTCGAGTCTTCGTGCTTCAGCCTCCTTCACCACTCAATCTTCGTGTTTCTCCTTCACCCAGCGACGACCCAGCGACGACCCACCACGACCCACCGACGACCCACCACGACCCACCGGCCACCACTGCGAGAGACAGAACGCCTGAACTGAAGCCCTCAACGCACTCACGTCCTTCGCCCTAATTCCAGCCTCAGCGTCCCACAGCCTGGTGTGCTCCACTGCTCATGTCTTGCTTCTTTTCCTGCAGCTGTGCTTCCTGGTGGGTGCTCATGTCTCCCCGCACCGCGCCTCCGCCCCTCCCTCGCGTCTCTTCCGTGGTTGTTGCCGCCTGAACTGCTGCTCGTCGCCCACCTTCTGCCTCTGCAACAACGGGAGCATTTAATTTATTTTCCAGTTTTTTCCAGGTTGATTCATTGATGTTGTTGCTGTGAATTTTATTGTTGATTGGTTTATGAGCTGATTAGAAATAAATATGGCAGTGGTTGAATTGAAATATTGAATTGGTTTATGAATATGAATATGCAGGGGTTTTGCTGATTATGAATATGGTTTAATTATTAAATGGTTTTGTTGATTATGAATATGGTTTAATTGTTGAATATGCAGTGGTTTTGTTAATTGTTGAATTGGTTTATGAATTGGTTTCGCTGATTATGAATTTTGTTGATTGTTGATTGTTGATTGTTGATTGTTGTTGCTGTAATGATGCTGGTTTGTTTTGCTATGAGTTAGTTAGTTGATTGAATTTTTTTTTCTTTTATGGGATTTTAAGATGGCTTCATCAGAATCCATCATCCCAAGAACATCAGATGAAGATAGATACCTAGACTTTGAAATTACTCCTTGGACATAGTTTATGGATTGTTATTCTTATTGTGTCAAATTAAGATACTATTGTAGTAGTACCGACTAATTTTATGTCTATTTTCGTACTAGTTATTTTTAGAATGAGACTTGATTGTTGTTCAAATGTTATTGAAGACATGTATGTCAAATTTTAATTTATGTTTTTGACTATTTTATATTTTTAGTTAAATAAGACCGGGTCAACCGGTTAAACCAATGACCCAGTAGTCTGACCGGTGATGGATTTGACAACTTGCTTAATAGGTAAGTGAGGTGAAATTTTTTTGAGCTTCTTGAATATTACTTTGTTTATTTATTGTTGTTTTGATCATTTCCAATTATCAATATGTGATTATTGACCGGCTCTACCAGATTGGTCACCCACCTCATCATGCACGACACATGTTCGATGAAATTCTCCATACACCTTTTATGCATAAAACAAGCTCCTACCCTTGAGCATTGTTGTTCGTGATGCTTTGCCTTTGAAAGTTTTCAAAATCTGTCATTTCTTTCTCTGTGTTATGATTTGGAGTTATGGGCTCCAAAACATTGTTTAAGTGGCCAAAGCAAATTACAAATTCCCTGGTTGAGCAGCTGATAAAAACAGAAAGGGATATACACAGAGCTCTCCTTGTGTTTGACTCAGCAACAGCTGAATATAGCAATGGCTTTCGTCATGATCACAAGACTTTTGGTATCATGATCTCTAAGTTGGTCACTGTGAACCAGTTTCGGTTAGCAGAAGGATTGCTTGAGAGAATGAAGCAAGAAAATTGTGAGGTTACAGAGGACATATTCTTAACTATTTTCAGAGGTTATGCGATGAATTTGACTCTGAACTCTGTGAACAAAGAATTGATTATAGTGAAATATGACTCTGATGAATTTGACTCTGAGTATCTGCAACTGATATAGTGAAATATGATTATGAAGTATGAACTGATTGAACTGACTGAACTCTGTGAACTGACTGAACTCTGATGAAGTCATGAAACTGTGATGAAATATGATTATGAAGTATGAACTGATTCTGTGATGAAACATGAATTGATTTTGTGAATTGATTCTGATTTTTTTGAACTGATTCTGTTATGAACTGATTCTATGATTATGAAATATGATTGTGAATTGATTCTGATTTTTTTGAACCTGAGATGTTGTTTGTATACTCTGATTCTGGTTTTGATTATTGGGAGTTGAGATTATTGAATTCTGAATTCTGGATTGATTCAATGTTCATTTGTTGTGATTATTGGGAGTTGAGATTATTGGGCTGTAAACTTGTAATATTTAGGTATGGAAGAAAGTATCAACCAAGACCTACCTAGAAATAGTAATGCTGAAAATAGGAATTACAACAATTGGTTGTTGATGGTTGATGACAAATTTGGCTCATTTTGATGCTGCTATGTTATGTTTGGTTGTTTGTTTCTTGACTTTTGCACTTTGAATTTGTATTTGAATGAGATTATAACATTTGGTTTATGTAGTACTTTTAATTTGAATGATATTTTCAAGTTTAGATTAGACTATAGTTATATTTTTATGCGCTTATTTATATTTTATTTATTATTTTATTATAAAACGGTTTTTACGGTTCAACCACGGTCGGATCGGTTGAACCTATGAACCAGTGAACCAGTACCTAGAGCAGTTCGATGACTGGTTCGGTTTTCAGAACCTTGGTCTACAGTACTATAGTTATGGTTTTGGATTGACGCATGAGACGATATCATTAAGAGGGGTGCTACACATATAAGTCATTTTGGTTTACAAATTTTATAAATTGGGCCAAATCTAACACGTGTGTCACTGAACCATCTTCACGTGTTTCATCTTCTCTTCCTTTTTCGAATTTCTTGTCAAATTTTTTCGATCTCCTTCGTACATTTTCTCTTTACTTTTGATCTCTTTCTGTTTTTTTTTCATTTTCATGGTTTTTGAAATTAAGCTTTGAAATTGTTTTGAAGATGATGGAACTTCAGAAATACACCCGAACGATTACAAAAATATACCCAAACGATTACAGAAATACATCCAAAGAATTACAGAAATCCACCCAAATAGTTACAGAAATAAACCAAACGATTACTGTAGTACCGACTAATTTTATGTCTATTTTCGTACTGGTTATTTTTTGAATGAGATTTGATTGTTGTTCAAATGTTATTGAAGACATGTACGTCAAATTTTAATTTATGCTTTTGACTATTTTATATTTTTAGTTAAATAAGACCGGGTCAACCGGTTAAACCAATGACCCAGTAGTCTGACCGGTGATGGATTTGACAACTTGCTTAATAGGTAAGTGAGGTGAAATTTTTTTGAGCTTCTTGAATATTACTTTGTTTATTTATTGTTGTTTTGATCATTTCCAATTATCAATATGTGATTATTGACCGGCTCTACCAGGTAAAGGCTGAATTGGTCACCCACCTCATCATGCACGACACATGTTTGATGAAATTCTCCATACACCTTTTATGCATAAAACAAGCTCCTACCCTTGAGCAATGTTGTTCGTGATGCTTTGCCTTTGAAAGTTTTCAAAATCTGTCATTTCTTTCTCTGTGTTATGATTTGGAGTTATGGGCTCCAAAACATTGTTTAAGTGGCCAAAGCAAATTACAAATTCCCTGGTTGAGCAGCTGATAAAAACAGAAAGGGATATACACAGAGCTCTCCTTGTGTTTGACTCGGCAACAGCTGAATATAGCAATGGCTTTCGTCATGATCACAAGACTTTTGGTATCATGATCTCTAAGTTGGTCACTGTGAACCAGTTTCGGTTAGCAGAAGGATTGCTTGAGAGAATGAAGCAAGAAAATTGTGAGGTTACAGAGGACATATTCTTAACTATTTTCAGAGGTTATGGACGTGTGCATAGGCCACTTGATGCCATGAGGGTATTCCTGAAGATGGAACACTTTAAGTTGCGGCCCAGTGTGAAGTCATATCTTACAATGATGAATATTCTTGTGGAGGAAAACCATTTAAAGAGGGCCCTTGGTTTTTACAGGGAGATGAGAGGAACAGGCATTCCCCCTAGTGTTGTTTCCCTCAACATTTTAATCAAAGCCCTCTGTAAGAGCAATGAAACCATTGACGTGGCTTTGCAGATATTTCGCGAGATGCCAAACCGGGGATGCCAGCCAGATTCTTATACATATGGCACATTGATTAATGGGCTGTGTAAACTGGGAAAAGTCAGTCAGGCAAAAGAGCTGTTCGATGAGATGGAGCAGAAAGAATATGCACCATCTGTTGTTACCTATAGTAGTATGATACATGGGATGTGCCAATCTAATAACTTGGATGAAGCCATGCAATTGCTTGAAGAGATGAAAAGAAAAAGCATTGAGCCAAATGTTTTTACTTATACTTCTTTGATGGACGGTTTATGTAAAAGTGGGCATTCATTACGAGCATTAGAGCTTTTAGAAATGATGATTATAAAACGTCATTTGCCTAACAATGTCACTTATACAACTTTAATTGATGGGCTATACAAAGAAGGAAAGCATAGGGAAGCTGTGGATGTTCTTGACAGGATGAGGCTTCAAGGTTTGAAACCAAGTGCAGGGCTGTACGGGAAAATCATAAAGGGCTTCTGTGCTGAATGCAGCTATCAAGAAGCTGCGAACTTCATCGAGGAGATGGTGCTTGGCGGTATTAAGCCAAGTCGAGTGACTTGGGGGCTTCATGTTAGAATGCATAACATGGTGATCCAAGGCCTTTGTAGTAGTATTGATCCACCCCGTGCGTTTCAGTTGTATCTTAGTACACGAACTAGAGGTGTTTCAATTGAAGTTGGCACTTTTGATTGTTTAGTCAAATGTTTTTGCAAGAGGGGAGACCTGCACAAAGCTGCTCGAATTCTTGATGAGATGGTATTAGATGGCTGCATTCCAGATGAGGGAATATGGAATGCAGTAATAGTTGGACTTTGGGATCGGAAAAGAGTTAGAGAAGCCACTGAGCTACTGCTTGCTGAACTGAAACAGAAATTTGTTGAAGCTGAAAGTTGAAGCTTGACCACATGTATGCGCATTGTATTTTCCAAAGTCTTGGGTAAATTAAATTCAGGTAATTGCAAAATTACTTGCTATGACTCATAATCTGCTCTCTTCTTGTTTTAGGTATAAGAGGAGTTGTCACTCTAGTTACAATAAATTGGCTATATTCCAAATGCTCCTCACTCTTTTCATAATGCAATTTTCCATCTAAGGGAATTAATAGTTTCTATTGGCAGTTTATTCAATGATATCTACTCCAAACACAGTCAATATTTAGATGGCTATTACTGAATGCTGAATAAATGTTCATTGAAGAGACAATATTGACCCATCCTCTTTCTGGTTGTGTCAGGGGAAGATGACAGGCTAATGTTAAAAGTCTATGGTGAGGATAAATTAACTATGCATCAAATCTCTTCTGGAAAACGGTTGTGGAAGTATAAGACAAGGAGCAAGACAAGTTATTTAAGGTAGATTCAACTTGTTTAGGGGTTTCTGAAGCAATCAATTATCCGTAGAATATTTGGCGTAATGATGAGTTGATAGATAAGTCTTTCTTGTGATAGCTTTAGAACAGCCTTAAATATTAAACGAAATTATTGAAAAGGGAAAACAAAATTGGATAACATGCCATATGAATAACGAGGTTCTGCCATCAAGTGAATATACATATCACCACATGGACAAGAAAATGATGAAAATGGTTGATTATCCATTCACTGACTGGGGTTACATACACGGTTCCAATACAATATTGAGCATTATAACATACAAATGGGAAACTAACCAACTTCAACTGCTTCTAACCGAAGTAGTTATATAATTTATCCACATTTGAGAATAAGTATACATGACTGCCACATATAGCATGTTCCCAACATGATAAATCACTAATCAATTAAAATTATTGAAATTGAAGTTCATTACAAACATGAATGTAAAAGATCAGTATTAACTTGTTGAAAGTGGGAAGCCAATTCCATGTCTCTTTGTAGGAAATACAACAAAGAAAATGCTGCAGAAAATGCCAATGCCCACAGGCAATACTGTGAGGATTTCCTCTGTCTCTAGAGATGGCTCTGGAAAGAAGCAACTTACTACATTCTGATCAAATAATGCAATTGCTGCAAACACCAAAGCTGATACAGCTGCATGCATGAAATCTATAAACCGCAATTTATATTTAGCAGCAAATTCTGGTGGAAGTGTGGTTGATCCATCGATAAGCCACAGGCCTGAAAATGTGGCAAACCCATAACAGATGTTCCCCTTGCTGTCTTTTATGCTATCTGTGAAGCATAGCAAGATGCATAAGGCACCACAGATAGCTACAAGTACAGCAGTCATGGTCTTGCTGACCAAGTCGCAGCTGCCCTCGTTTGTGAAGATTGGAGACAGAAGACGGAAAGCAAGGACAGTGCCAGTAGGTAGAAGGTTTGCCAAGTTTGCTGTGCTCTCAAATGTCTGGCTAATGGCTTTCTGAATCTGGTTCCTCTCTGCCTCCGGAATCTCTGCATTGCTCAGGAGTGGGAGCTTTTCTTCTTGATTCTGGGTACCACTTGCTTCAGCATCCATGGCTTATAGAAAGACCTTTCAGCTGCCTCTATCTTCTGTTCTGTTTTGGTCACGTTTGTGCTGTGCCTTTGCAGCATTGGATTGTTGGAAATTTATAGTTAGGCAAACTTGAGTAGTTCCAAAGAGAGAGAAAGGGATGTTAAGAGAGGTTATATGCCATTTCGTGAAAGAAACACAAACTGAAAAACATGATAATGTTGTTTTTTGTTGTATTTTTCAAAGTGGAATATTTTTGTATCCCATGTGGGTTTTTGTATTGCTTGAAAGCATGCATGACAATTATGATTTATGAATTCAACTTGCTCACGGAGGAAAGCTATACACGGTAGATTGGAGGAATAGGTCAGAGTAATTAATTATGAAATAAAACAGAAACAGATTGCTATTTTTTATGATGAAATTTACCGACGTTGTGATTTTGCATTGTCATCTCTTGACTTTGATCCAGTTGAATTTTCTTTTTCCCTATTTCCTGGGAGAGATATGAAAAGATGATGGTCAAAATTAACAATATGATCCATATATTTAAGGAATTCCAAGGGTTCCTTCCTTCCTTCTTATTACAAGAAAATAGAATTTGAACTTAAGATCTCATGCACGTGTAATATTACTCAGTATTATTACGGAATCCCTCACTAGTAAACCTTCATATTGGTTTAAATTAATATTCTAAGTGTGGTTAATCTTGCTCTTTTTAGAGGCGTTTTCCCATAGTATAATTCAAGTTCTCCTTATTACTATAAATCATACTATTTTTCTACGATTTTGCCACTATATCAACACTTTTGTTGATATTCTTTCTCTTTCAAGATATCTGTCATTCAAAAATTTTGGTACATCGATAATTTAGTATATCTTAACTTAAATGGTATCTAAAATATATTGAGTATTTTATGTACAAAATTTTCAAATAACGGAAAAAGAAGGGAATGTAATCCAAGACTGAAATCCTCTGAACACATGACATTTCAGAATGCTTACATGTGCAAACTTACTATTTTTCAATAACGTGTAACTTGAATTCACGGATAATTTGTTCCAAACATGATTATCTCATTGTTTACACACATGAATATAAAAGGTTGGTGAAAACTCAGGTGCAGTCGACTTCACGTGAAATTGATAGCTGATGGCCAAATCAGTCAAATCATCTAATGGCTCTCAGTTATCAACTTCACGTGAAGTCAACTGCACCTGAGTTTCCACTAAAAAGATTATATATAGTTAATTTGTTGAAAGTGGGAAGCCAATTCCATGTCTCTTGGTAGGAAATACAAGAAAGAACATGCTGCAGAAGACACCAATTCCAACCGGCAATGCAGTGAGTATTTCCTGTGTCTCATTGTCTGGTGCTGGAAAGAAGCAATTCACCACATTCTGATCAAACAATGCAACCGCCGCAAACACCAAAACCGACATCACTGCATGCATGAAGTCTATAAACCTGATGCTATACTTAGCAGCAATTTCAGGTGGAAGAGTGGTTGATCCATCAATGATCCACAAGCCTCTAACCGTGGCAAAACCATAACAGATGTTTCCCTTGCTGTCTCTGAAACTATCAGTGAAGCATAGAAGGAAGCAGGACACGCCACAGATAGCTACAAGGAAAGAAGTCATTGTCTTCGCGGTCGAGTCGCAGTTGCCAAGGTTTGTGAATACCGGAGACAGAAGCTGGAATGCGAGGACGGTGCCTGTAGGAAGAAGGTTTGCCAAATGTGCTGTGCTCTCAAATGTTTGGCTAATTGCTTGCTGAACAAGGTTCCTCTCTGCTTCTGGAACCTCTGTGTTTCGCAGAAGAGGGAGCTTTTCTTCATCTTTGTCATGTTCAAGTTTGATGTCCATGGCTTAAAAGATTGAGCTAACTCTGCTGTTGTGTTTTTGCAGCATAGCTTTATATGGATGAGCTAATTTGAGTGGAGATAAAGAGTGGGAAAAGAAAGGAAAGTATGTGAAGGGAGGTTTGTTATTTCTTGCAAGGAACACAAACTCAAAACTTGATGATGCAGTATCCATTATATTCCTTAGAGACATGTATTTCTTTATGTTTCGCTTTTAATGCATGCAACTAGTTATTGCAAAAAATTTAACGGATCACTACAAATTAGTATATGTTATGTAAATCCTTTCACTTATAATTCTTTTTTGTATTTATTATATTATATAAGAAATAAACAATAAATATATGATTTTGAGAGGGTTTTTTTTTATTTGTCATCATTTTGACACGCTTTTTTTTTGTCGGTGGATTGGACAACTCTCAGTCTTAGGTACTCCAATAGATTGGATAACCCCAATCTTAGATACATAATACACCCACACACTTCTCATATTTTTACCATATTTTTTCCTCAATTGCAATCTTTAAAGTTTGAACCCTAAATTTTTGAGGTGGGAAGGGAAAGATATGCCATGTGAACTAAGGCTCATTGGCAAACACGCTTGAATTAATGACTGTACAAGTGTTTTTTTTTTTTTTTTT
>NC_029776.3:98429521-98456254 GCF_000817695.3 Arachis duranensis
TTGCCATGACTTCACAACGTTTGAGTATATGCCAGACACGCATGTTCTTTTTTTTGGTATTTAAACAGGCCCAGGCCCAGTAACACCTGGTATTAATTTGGCAATGGTTTGTACTTGTCTTTTTTTGGACACATTCTATTTTATTTAACTCTTTGGACTTGCATAGGGTTGGGGCTCCTGGTTTTCGGCTGTTTGGGCCCATATGTGGGCCTGGACCCTGACAAAAAATTTCAGAAAATTTAATTTGCTACAATCTATTTAAGAAAGAGAGCATGCATTTGTCATTAAAAAGTTGTTATATGGCTATGAAAATCATAAAAGATCAGATTATATAGTACCTTAAACCTTAATCATCGATCAATTTATTAAAGATTAGATTACCTCCTTTATTAACAAATTGACTTTATATAACTAGTGTACCTCTAGTTGTCAAACAACCTCAACCACTGCACAAACCTTTAATTATTATTATATAGCAAAAACCATAGCTTAATTGATTGTTATATATAATGAAAACAACTTCATGGTGATATCACATACATAATTAAGGGGGGATTTATTTTTGTGCGGTTTAATTGAGGGAACAGTAACATAAACTTAATTATTCAGCAATTTTATTTCATACACTTCCAAGCCAGTCAATAGATGAGGGGTTATTTTGTAATTTATTATTTGAGATAGGTAATTGTATAATTTCTTAAAATATTAAAATTCTATCCCATAAGCAGTGCTGAAATAGTTGCGATCTACTGCCTCTCACGCAATCTCTTTCTACAGTTCATCATTCCTTAACGAGTTGTTAAATTCCCATGGCTTCTAACTTTCCCGTTCTTCCCAATATAACCAGCGCCGACTTTTATTTAATTACATGATGGAATATATATTCATATGTAAAATATAATATAATAAAATAAATCTATTCAGAGTACTTAAAAGTATAATTAAAATCAGGAATATACAAATATAATAATAAAATTTGTACTCTAAACAAGTAAACATATCTTTTATCATACATAAATTATTTAAAAAAATATAAATTGTTAAAATTAATAACACAAATTTAAAATGATAAAATTTAACTTTCTTACAAGAATTTTTATAGTATTTTTATTCTTTTAATTTATTAATATTTTATTATTTAATTAATGATTAAATAAATTATTTTCATGAGAAATCATTTTTTGTATAATCTTAAAGAAGAGACCAATATAACATTTTAAAAATTAATATAAAAATGATATTTTAAATAAAAAATAGTTAATATTAAAATTTTTAAATACAAAAGCAAATTGTATGAATATCCAGGATATAAATATGAAATACATGTTTAAAATAAATAAAGAAGACAAAAATAATTATTTATTTCTCATGAGTACTCCCATTTTATTTGTTTTATTTATTTTATGCATATATTTTATATTTATCTTTTAAATATTTATACAAATTATTTTTGTATTTAAAAATTTTAATATTAAATATTTTTTATTTAAAATTTTATTTTTACATTATTTTTTAAAATATTATATTGGTCTCTTCTTTAAGAAAATACAAAAAATAATTTTTTTATCGTTAAATATTTACGTTATTTTTTATTTAAAATATCATTTTTACGTTATTTTTTAAACTGTTATATTGATCTCTTCTTTAAGATAATACCAAAAATAATTTGTTTAATTATTAAGTAAATAATGAAGTACTAATAAATTAAAATTTAAAAGAATAAAAATACTATAAAAAATACTTGTAAGAAAGTTGGATTTTATCATTTTAAATTTGTGTTATTAATTTTAATATTTTAAATAATTTATGTATGATAAAAGATATGTTTATTTATTTAGAGTACAAATTTTATTATTATATTTGTATATTTCTAATTTTAATTATACTTTTAAATATTTTGAATAAATTTATTTTATTATATTATATTTTATATATGAATATATATTCCATAATGTAATTAAATAAAGATATTTTTTTCAATAAAAAAATTTAATAACCGAACTAACCATTAATGATTATGGCAAAAAAAAAGGATTGAGTGAGAGGACAAGAGATAGCAATAAAGTCGGCGCTGGCTATACTGGAAAGAACGGGGAAGTTACGACCCATGGAAATTCAACGATTCGTTAAGGAATGATGCAACTATGTCAGCGCTGCTTCTTATCACCACCGCAACGGTGGAAGGACCGATGTTACATAACGAAGAAAGAATGAAGGAGTAAAAATGTGCTTCAATTAACGGGGTAGAATTTTAATATTTTAAGAAATTGTATAATTACCCATCTCAAATAATAAATTACAAAATAACCAACTATAGTTAAAATAATAACCAATTAAAATGTGACACATTATGAAGAGTAATTTACATGTTATTTTAGAAGGAGTTTGGTAGAATTCACCTTTTATATATATATATATATAATAAGTGCATTTGAAATTAGGTATTTTTTCTAGAGCTAATACTAATAAGGTGCTAATAATTATTTCTATTCTTATTCTTGAATGTTGTCAACTTATCGTCATGACTTTGCCGCAAAGAAAGTGATCATAATTTAATCTTGTTAATCATGATTTTTGCTACTGGATGTTGGAGAAGGTTTAATTCGTTAGAACTGTAGTTAAGCTTTTCCGTGACGAATGATGAGGAGCCTTTTATTATGTGACAACTACATTACCTCTACTTCTCTACGGTTACCAAAACTATAGCTTAGGAGAGAGAGAGAGAGATTCATGCATGGTGATTTTAGCAAGGAGCAATGTCATAATTTAATTTATTACTAGGGTTAGCTCAATAATGCTTCTAACTCATCATTTTTTCTATAACACTTGTATTCTATTCAAATATTATAGATTTTATATAGGGTATTAGCACTTAGGAGTGTATATGGTCCGGTTCGGTCTAAAGATTCGATTCGGATCCGTTATTTTAGAAGTTAATTTAGTGTGATTTTATTGGGTCTAAGGTCGGATAAGAATCTCAAAAATAGATTCGATCATTATTTAGAGTCAGATCCGGGTCAATGCGAACTAGATTTCACCCGATCCATATGCACCCTAAGAGAACTAAAAAAGATATATAATGTTTGAAATTAATTTCAATATTATGTTATATTAATTATAAGCTTATTTTTTTATTTTTAATCACACTTGTTGAATTAGAAAATAGATAAAAAAAAAGTATCAAATAAAAATTTATGGAGTCACCAAAAAAAAAATGAAAATTTATGGACAAATATTCAAGTTCAAATATGAATATAAATTTCTCAGTAATACTTTTTTTTTATTTATAAATAAGTGCATCATAAATAAATTTTTTTATAAATTATTGTTAAAATTTTAAAGGCCCAATTTTCATCCAGTTTATACCCGATATAATTGTGGCCCAAAAATATTTAGATTTTATCGGATTTAGAACTTAGTTATAATCTAAAAAAAGATCCGGTATATATTTAAAATTGGACATGAATTAGAACAACCCGATTTTACCAGATTTATGTATAACCCTGTTAGGATTTTTTGTTGGTGAATGCGATGGTGCCTAAAAAATGTTACCTATTTACTAAAAAAGGTTAAAAAATAATATTTAATTTAAAAGATATAATAATAAATAATTTTTAAAAAATCAAAACTTACTACAAAAGATAAATTAGGCAAAATTTAGACACCAATTCATAGGCACAATAGAATTGGCCTTTTTTGTTTTGTTACAGGGTGTAGTACTTTATATGTCATTTTCAGTCCTTCAGGCTTCATCATATATTGCTCCACATTAATAATTTAAGTAATTTTTTTATTTGTTAGGGCTTATTTTATTCTGTTGTGAGGAGGAATCTTTAGGGAATAGGAGCTTCAGTGATCAGTGAAGTGTAAAAATCTGGTCGCAGGTGAGGGTGTTAGGTTTAAGTAGTTGCATTTGATTTTGAACTTCAGAGCCTGGACAATTCATTCAATTCAAATACCAATCTTTTTTTTTTTTAATTATCAAATCCTCAGGAAATATAAATGTAATTGAAATAATTCTTTTAAGAAAAAAGATGTTGAATATTTTGTGACTTGTTGATGAAAACTGGATATGCATGGAATTTGGAGGATTAATCATCATGCCTATCCTTAATTACTACTCTAAATTATGTCTTAAGGACCATCAAATTGCTGGCCCCAATTTAGTGGACCCTTTTATATATTTAAGCTCAATCCTTGCGTGTAACTAATGGATGGAGGAAATGAGAATAAATTTGAAGGAACAAACGAATAATAACAATAATTAGTCAAAAATTAATCAGCAAAAATTTTAAATATTTATTTTTTTAAAATTTTAAATGAATAATTTTTGTATGTATTTAAATTTTTTCTTAATTGATTATTATATTGGTTATTTTTTACAAAAAATATTAAATGACCGATTCTTTTTTCTTATTTTTACCTTGTATTTAAATCAACACTAACCAATAATTCTTCACTTTTTCTTAAAGTGTTGGTGAGATTAAGCCCTTAACTATCCACTTTATGAATGATAATCTACATTTTAATGATGAAGCGAGGGAAAAGAGAGAGCAAGAGGTGTAGGTGAAGAAGTGATGATATGAGTAGTTGCATGGACTCTAAAAAAGTAAAAAGTTTTTCCATATCTTTACGTTACATAGCAATATATATAAATGGCACTTTAGCACAAACAAGCATGTTGATGTAGCAATATAACCCATCAAAATCATGAAGATGAAATCTTTTCCCCCTTCCTTAATGATTGACACCCTGAACCCTTTTCGTTAAATTGGTTCCACTTTCTGTTTCCCTCTATAATTAATAAGTCCACATACATTAGGGGTGTTATTGGTTCAATTTGATTCGGTTTTGGACTAAAAATTAATCGAACCGATTTGTTCGATTTTTATAGAGTATCAACCAATTAGTTTGTTGTCTGTACAATAATCAAATCGAACCGAACCGAATCAAAAATGGTTTGATTCGGTCAATTTTTTCGGTTTTTAAATTCAAATTAATAGAAAATTAATCTCAATAAAATGATGTTCAAAACAATTAATAAACTGAAATAACATTACATTACATTCAAATTCAATACAATTTCAACTCATTCCAACAACTAAACATAAAACAAACATATTTGTTAAGTCTAAAATTTCCATTTCAATGCATTACTAAGCCACTTCTTCGGTTCGGTTTGGTTCGGTTCGATTTCTGCCGAGTCAATTAAAAATCGAACCGAACTGATTGGTTTAATTTGAAAAAAAAAATCGATTTTTTCGATTTTCTATTCAATTGTTGTAAAGTTTGACTCGATTTTACGATAAATTTCGGTTCGGTTCGGTAACTTACACCCTAACATACACTATGTAGTCTATCCTACTCTATAGTACGTACATTCATTCATATTCATAGTGTAAACATGATAGTGTTACACTCACACACATACATAGCATGATCCGTGTATTAATGCATGTATAATCATTATATATCGACATGCATAATGTTATCTTTTCTAGCACAAGAAGATATATATTAGTCTCTTTTTGTCTTTATTCAATGAAGACTTTTCTCACATGCAATGTTTTACATATCATGGTGCTCTCAATAATAGAAGTGTGCTCTACTCAGTTTGTGTATATCAAGGGTCACCTAACACTATAGCTCTGAGTACTTGTCCTAACATATAATAGGACACAACGCACCACTAATTATAATGCTAAGGAACTAAGATGGTTCCAACAAAAAACCAGCTAAATATTTTTTGGTGAATCTAAAATTTTTATGTAGGTGGTGTTTATGTTAGATATTAGGATTTTTTTTTATAAATTGGATGATTTTAAATTTATTTTTTAATTTATCATGTTTAGCATTTAAAAAGGAAATGAGAATAAATAGACGGAAGTTAATTGAATCAATTTACGTGATTCACGTTGCAATGATACTGAATGTATTTCTTTCTAATTTAAATATGATAAAACATTTAATAACTAATATTTTAAATTATAAATAAATAAAAATAATTACTATATTTATAATTAACTAAGTTGTTCAATTTTTGATTGATTTGGAGTTAGATTCCATATATTTTTCCTATATCGAGTGACTTGTCAAATAGAAATGACTTGAAGGAATCAATTCCATTACACTTCACTCCCGAGGCCTACTACCACTACATTATTTTTCTCTTCATTTATGTATGTGTTTTTCCTTTTATACTAATAATAATGATGTCAAAGAGTGTATTTATTTAATATATATATTATAAAAGAAAAAGGTCCAATTCCACTTTAGGGTATTTTTGGAAGGGCATGGATGCATCATATAAGAAAGATAAATGCAAAACGCAAGTAACAAGACATACTACGCTCTCAATCCATCAATCAATTGTCTATTATTATTGAAATATTATTCTAATAATAATGATAATTATATAGTCTCTAATTAAGAAACTTTCATTCCATGCCATAGGTGACTTTCCAATTTCCATTGGCCTTTATAGGGACCCGAACAAGGAAGTTTATGGCCTTATAGTTAGGGTCTCACCATTCTTATCGTTTTCTGGTGTGTCACTTTGTGCCTATGTTTTTGGCTAATGTCATTCATGTTTCTATGATTAGAAATTGATTTATACATGGCTTCAATGGTTATTTTGATTTGGTCACACATTCTCTGACTTATCAGATCTCAATTGCCAACTAGTGTCTCCGATATAACCTTCGGAATAATTTAGTTGATAAAGCCTAAGAATAAGAAAAATATTTTGCTACTTAATTTAGAAAAATATTATTTATATTATTTTGTGTGTATATATATAAAAAAGTATTGCATATAACATGCCTTTTTAACTTGTACATAATATGGAAGCTATTTACTTGATTCCAAAATATGAATTTAATTATGGGTATTATTGAGGTCTCTAAAATAGGAAATTATTATTAATTAGAAACCTAATAACATTCCTCTAATTGTATCGTTGTATATGATATAAGAGATTACGAAGTACACCATGTGTGTTCGCTACGACACAAGATTAAGTAGCAATGCACAGTATATATACAGTTCAGAAAAATTTTTAAATGTACCGTCATACTGGTATTTCACTAATTTTTAACCGTTAATCTTAATTATTATAAAAAATATGTATAACATATATAATTAAAATCAACAATTAAAAATTATTGTAATACTAATATGACGGTGAACTTGAAAACTTTCCTATAATTGAAATCAACCATGACATTTTCTTGACCACAGAATTTAATACTAGGTAACCACTTTCTATGATGAAACAATTCATGACCCTGGCCCATCTTGTTTTGACATAGAGAAATGGCGGTATCGAAATAATTATCACCACTTTAAAGAGACTTGATCTCTCAATGATTGTTTGTAAATGACAAATATCTATAGTACGGTCGACAAAGGATAGGATAACCAAAATAAAAAATTCTTATATAAAACTAGCTAGCTGGATATATATATTTCAAGTGTAAGAGAATGATATTCTAATAATTTTTAACCGTTATTTTAATTATAAAAAATATGTAATTAAGATAAACAGTTGAAATTTTTTAAAACATTAAAGTAATGTTTATTTTGAGATATTAAGATAGAGATTTGGGGATTAAGATTCAGTATCATATTTATTGGTTTAGAGATTGGTATTAAAATTTTTGTTTTTGTTTTCAAAATTTCAGTATTTTAGTACCTCTAAAAAGTGAGAACACAAAACACTAAAATTTTTAGAGATGGAGATTAAAACTTTAATAACATCTTATACCTAAAATACCTTCATTTCAATTAATTAATTCTAATTTTATTTTTTGTACAAATTAAATTAAAATTTCATTATTATTTGAACTCCCATTTTATACCAAACAAAATACTAAGATTTATTTTAATCTCTGTCTCTTAGTCTCTCTCTCAGTCTCAGTCTTTTTATCTCTATCTCCATCAAACGCTACCCAATGTACTAATATACTTAAGGGAAAATTATTATAAAGGACCGTTAGAAAGATTTAATTATTAAAAAGGACCTTTGATATTAAAATTATTAAGAAGTACCAAATCTTTTTATAATATTTAAGAAGAAGAACCAAATCCTTTTATAAAGAGACAAATATATTTTTAATTATTTTTTATTTATTTTTTATAATTTTTATATTAACAATTTTTTTTCTAAAATTTTAGTAATTTTTATTATTTATTTATGTATTTTTTTACTTTTCTGATTTTTTAGCTTTATTTTTCTTGTTGGGTAAAGATCACAAAATTAAAAAAATAAATAAAAATTATTAAAATTTTAAGAAAAATAAAATTTATCAACATAAAGATTATAATTTTTAGAGACCATGCATTTTATATTTTCTTTGGGGTATAACATTCATGTTATTAATTTAGCCATTGAATTATAATAATAAAACATGATATAAATTCAAAGGTAATTTACGTTAATAAATAGAGATTAAAGTTATACAGATGTCTTACATAAAATTATTTAATTACACATCTGTTTTAAATATATCTATATAAATTAAATTAGATAAATTTAATTATTAATAAGATAAAATATCTAAATAAATCGAATTAGGCCATTTCAATTTATTAAAATAAGTGAAAAATTATATCTGCACTAAATTCTTTAATAAATCTAATCAATCCAATTTAATTTATTATTATAAAAAATACATGATAAATTGAATCAGTTCATAAACTCAATTTACTATAATACATAACACGAAATAAGTATTATGTGTAAGTATCTGAAGAATAATTATTAATTTAAAATTTTAGATGACCAATTTTAGAAAATAATATTTAGTAAAACTGTTATTAAAATATAAAATAAAATAAATAAAAAATAATTAAAGATATATTTATCTCTTTATAGAAAGATTTGGTTCTTCTTCTTAAATATTATAAGAAGATTTGGTCCTTTTTAATAATTTTAATATTAAATGTCCTTTTTAATAATTAAATCTTCCTAGCGGTCCTTTACAATAATTTTTCCTTAAAACTTTAATAACATCTTATACCTAAAATACCTTCATTTCAATTAATTAATTCTAATTTTATTTTTTGTACAAATTAAATTAAAATTTCATTATTATTTGAACTCCCATTTTATACCAAACAAAATACTAAGATTTATTTTAATCTATGTCTCTTAGTCTCTCTCTCAGTCTCAGTCTTTTTATCTCTATCTCTCCATCAAACGCTACCCAATGTACTAATAAAAACTTTTATATATATATAAAACAAAAGATAAGAGGAATTAAAAACATCAACAGTGGGAACTCGTGGATACGCTTGTCAAATTTTAAAATCTTTTAAAGACCATTTTGTCAATAACAATAATAAGGTACCAAAATGTCAGCGTACTGATTTGGTCATTACCTCTATATTATAAAAGAAAAAGGTCCAATTCCACTTTAGGGTATACTTGAAAGGGCATGGATGCATCATATAAAGATATATGCAAAACGCAAGTAACAAGACATACGCTCTCAATCCATCAATCAATTGTCTATTATTATTGAAATATTATTCTAATAATGATAATTATATAGTCTCTAATTAAGAACCTTTTCATTCCATGCCATAGGTGACTTTCCAATTTCCATTGGCCTTTATAGGGACATGAACAAGGAAGTTTATGGCCTTATAGGTATAGGGTCTCACCATTCTTATCGTTTTCTGGTGTGTCACTTTATGCCTATGTTTTTGGCTAATGTCATTCATGTTTCTATGATTAGAAATTGATTTATACATGGCTTCAATGGTTATTTTGATTTGGTCACACATTCTCTGACTTATCAGATCTCAATTGCCAACTAGTGTCACCGATATAACCTTCGGAATTTAGTTGATAGAGCCTAAGAATAAGAAAAATATTTTGCTACTTAATTTAGAAAAATATTATTTATATTATTTTTTGTGTATAAGAGATTACGAAGTAAACCATGTGTGTTCGTTGCGACACAAGATTAATAAGCAATGAACAATATATATATATATAGTTCAAATCAACAATGACATAGAATTTTTTTTTTGGTTTGCACTAGGTACTCATCAGGCCGGAAGTTCAATAACTAATTTTTCGAGTACTGCAGATGTACACAAAGTGGACAATCCTCCCAAACAAACAAGCTCCATTTCCATCTTCTAGTGAATATCGAATTCGAGAGAAATAGTTAAGGGACACAAATCCTCATCTATCTGTGTCAACTTGCGTTGGTACATAGAATTTAATACTAGGTAACCACTTTCTATGATGAAACAATTCATGACCCTGGCCCATCTTGTTTTGACATAGAGAAATGGCGGTATCAAAATAATTATCACCACTTTGAAGAGACTTGATCTCTCAATGATTGTTTCTAAATGACAAATATCTATAGTATGGTCGAGAAATGATAGGATAACCAAAATAAAAAATCCTTATATAAAACTAGCTAGCTGGATATATATATATATATATATAACTTTCAATTGTAGTAGAATATTCATATTCCAGTAATTTTTAACTGTTATTTTAATTATAAAAATATATATAATTAAGAAAATAGTTAAAATTTATAAAAATATTAAATTAGTGTTTATTTTGAGATATTAAGATAGAGATTTGGAGATTGAGACTCAATATCATGTTTGTTATTTTAGAGACTGGTCCTAAAATTTTTGTCTTTATCTCCAAAATTTTAATATTTTAGTACCTCTAAAAGTGGAGACACAAGAGACTAAAATTTTTAGAGATGGAGACTGAAACTTTAATAACATTTTATATCTAAAATACCTTCATTTCAATTAATTAATTCTAATTTTACTTTTGTACAAATTAAATTAAAATTTCATTATTGTTTGAACTCCCATTTTACACCAAACAAAATACTAAGATTTATTTTAATCTCAATCTCAGTCTTTCTATTTCTATCTCTCTACCAAACGCTACCCAATGTACTAATATACTTAAAAACTTTTATATATATATAAAACAAAAGATAAGAGGAATTAAGAACATCAACAGTGGGATCTTCCCCAAATCTCATTTAATACTCCAAATCTCTAATAATCATTCACAACATACAGTAGTAGGAAATAAAGAAAGAAGCTTCATAACAAAAGAAGAGAAAGCTACATACATAGACCCAAAGTAGAGTGGGCAAAATTAAAAAATTATCCAACAGTGGCTGCAAAGCACCACTTTTCATCACACAGTTCAGACACTAAAGTTGTATGTACGTGAACTAACTAAAGCAAGATAAACAACAATAATATTGTGCATGTTTTGGAACAGACTCATCAATGGATTATTGGATCCACCGTCATTTTTTTTATTACTTTTGTATTATATTTAAATCAGCATTAATTAATTCTTTTTTTAAATTAAAAGTATTAATCTTTTGATTTGATCTAATTAAAATCTTTTTAAGTTATATATATGTGATACTTAAATTTGGAAATTATAATTAAGCACTTTTGTTTGGGGCTCCACCATATTGAAAGAAAACAAAATGTGATCACCTTGGATTCAGGAAAGTGTTAAGT
Organism: Arachis duranensis; assembly: GCF_000817695.3. Lineage (NCBI taxonomy): Eukaryota > Viridiplantae > Streptophyta > Magnoliopsida > Fabales > Fabaceae > Arachis > Arachis duranensis. Next base: position 98,441,054 of record NC_029776.3, read on the forward strand.
TTGTGTTTGTTGGACCACTAAGTTCCTTTTTCACTACCTGATAAAAGAAAACAAAATGCGAAACCTGTTACATTCTATTACTATCTACTTAGATAAAAAATTACTAAAATGGACATCAACTTAGATTTTTTTTTATATTATCCTATTGTTTTAATTTAGATATTTAAATAGATTTTATTAGTTAATTTTATAATAAAATTAATATTTACTTACTAAAATAAAAATAACATATAAAAATAGACAAAATATTTTTTTAAATAAAAATAAAAATTATATATTTTAGATATATATAAAAGCAAAATATTTTTTTACATCGTACTCTTATTCTAGTACTCTCAATAATCTTATTCTTAATATTAATTTAGAATCCAAAATTTATGATTTTATTATTATCTATAATTAATTTTTTATTTAATTTATCTTTTTTAATAGAATTATAATTTATATTACAAAAAATTACATTAAAACATAGTATACGAGAACTACAATTATAAAAGAAAGTACTAAAAATAATAAAAAATTAAATATTTACTTTGTAGTGATTGAAACAAATCTAAAATTTCTTGATGATCTTTTTATATAGTATATTTTTAGTATTTTTGTTAGTATGTTATAATTTTTTACTATTATTATTATTTACAGTTAATTTTTTATTTAATTTACTTTACCTAATAGAATCAATAAATCATATTATAAAAAGATAATAACAAATATAATATACAAAAATCACAATTATAAAAGTGTATAATATCAAACAAACAGTTGAAAAAAATAAAAATAATAAATAATAAAAAAATAGAACTCATATAAATAGAAATAACAATGTTTCTATAAATAATACAATAACATACGCAAAGGATAAAATTGGTAAAAGTTAAATAAATGATTAGTATCCAAAACTAAAAACCCGTTAAAAAAACGCAGAAGCTAATAGTTGCTTCTTGTAAACGTAATTTTAGTAATAAAATCACTTTTGCGTTTATAAAAAAAATTGTCAAATCAAAAGTTGAAGCTTTCAAAAAGTCTAAAGGTGCTTTTTCCTTTCAACGGTTTTCAAACACACCCGTATAGGAGCTGCTTCAATGCAACGACATATAATAATTAATAACAACAATTGAAAGAGTCTAGAAAATTTTTCTCTTGCCACTTCAAAATAAAGTAAGAATAGTAATATTTTTATATGAAAAAGTTTATATTGGCTCCCTATTGAGATTCTTTTTATATATAGTGGCCTAGTGTGTATAAATTAATGAAAATAATGTGATCAAAAGTGAAAAAAGATGCGGCCAATTGTTTACTATGACAGGAAAAAATAAGGGACATAAAATAGTGGAGGACATGGGAATTTGGTAGAAAAAGTGAGTAAAAAAAGAGTAATGGTATATATAGTCAGTATAATTTATTATTTTTACTCACAATTAATTAATACCAACCTGATAATAATGTGTTCGTTTATTGCTTATAAAATTGTCATTGATATTTGATAATCAAGCTAGTAAAAACTTCTACCTTTATTATTAGATAGTTCAACAGAGAAAGGTGAAAATGTGATATAAAAGATATATAAATAATAAATTAATAGTTAACAAGAAGATATGTTATGCTATTAGAGTATTTCACATGCTAGCTCATCATTCAAATCTCTACCTACAAAGCCTTCTTCCTCTTTCACTAATTCACTTCTTGCTTTTTCAAGATCTCTCTCTGCAACAATCATTTTTTCTTTGAGGCTCTTCACCTCACCCTCTAGAGCAACTACATTATCCTTAAGCCTTTTCACCTTCATCCCTCTCTCCATATGATTCTTCATACCCAATGCAGATTCAACATGTTCCTTCAACCAACTCAAATCATCAAACTTAACTATCTCAAGTTCCTCCCACAAATCTTCAAGCTCTTTACAAGCATCATCGTTCATCATGTCCTTCACTTTCTTAGTCTTAAGAAATTGCAACACTTTCCCTAATGTTGTGAACGACCATTCATTGAACTTTTGACTCATGTTCCTCTTTCTATGGCTTTCAACAAGATTTGGACGCCTTGAACATACTTTTTCCAACAATTGAACAAACTCTTTCTCTATTCTGCATAGACCCTTGAAATCCACTAACACAGTATCCTTAGGAGAGTCATCATCATCATCTTCTTCTTCATCATCATCTTCATCATCATCATCATCATTAGTATCTGTATTTTCATCATGATGTTGGTAGTCATCATCATTAGTATCTGTATTTTCATCATGATGTTGGTAGTCATCATCATTAGTATCTGTATTTTCATCATGATGTTGGTAGTCATCATCATTAGTATCTGTATTTTGATCATCATATCCAAAAACCTCAGCAACAATTGTGCATGTGTTATCCACAAGAAACCCATTGTTAGGACTTAGAAATTCATCTGAAGATATAAACGATTTGTAACCAAATTTAACATTCTCTGAGCTGAACAAGTGCTTGTTCTCTGCCAAAATAAAATCATACATTAAAAGTAGTAAAAATAATGGTATAAAATATATTCATACTTATATAAAATAATGACAATAAATTTGGAGAAAATTAAATTAAATTCTATAAACGCACGGTGTCTAATATATGAATCCTCTGGTAAATGCTAGTATTTGCAAATTAAATCATTTAAAAATATAACTATTTATGCTTCAAATGAAAACCCTATATTCATAAGAATAGTACACATAATTGAAGCTGAACAGCAACATGATACCACAGATTTCAAGCAATTGAAAGTGAAGATGAAGAAAAAATTAAAAATCAATAATTTTTAGTATATTTGGCTATTATTTAATCAACATAAATATTAAATTATTTTTAACAAATAAATTTTAATAATTTATACGTATAAATTCTAAAAAAATATAGCTATAAACAATATCAAATTATATGTGCAAAATTTTGATAAATATAAATATAAACTACATCTCTTTTATGTAAAAAAAAAAATAATAATTACTTAGCATTGCTAAAAAAAGATTAAGAAAGATACTTGTCCTAGTTTTGGTCTTTTTGCGACAGAATTCATTAATTAGAGACAACTTGAAGCAAGCAGATCTGGTTTTGGCATTAGCAATGTCCACAGCATCCAAATAAATTGACAAGCCTTTTCCGGTGTTGGCAGCTTTTGGGGTTATCATAATCCGCCTACAATAATCAGATTTAGAGGAATCATTAAAAATTTGAAAGTGCATGCATGCATATAAATTGAAATAATATATTATATATACCATGGATAGGACCCAGTGAAGAAGGTTTCGGAGTGGAGCTCCCTGCATTCTACTAACTCGTAGAAATTTTCTATGGTCCAAGTGAACTTCACAATTGTTTCAACCCGAAAGTAAACCTCCATTTCTAGAACCTAACTGTATTTCTCATTTGCTGATTCAGTAACTTAAAGCGACAAGGTAGGACTTCGGTCTTATAAACATGCTTAATTACCCAAATCGTTATCTATTATGTGTCTTTAAGGCACAGGTTAAATGTATAAATTATTTTTTTTAAAGTAATTTTTTATATTTATTAAATAAAAATATTTAAATTTTTTTATTAATAATAAATTTATCATATACTTTTAGAACACATATTAACTAAATCTTTACTAAAATTGTTATAATTTGTGTGTTATTCGAAGGTCAGTGAATGTCTTGCTCGCTTGTTCTTCACTTGTTCAGTTGTTCTTTGTTTTTTTTTATTTACTTTTTTATGCTCTGTTTCTGTGGTTAGCTCTGGTTTTGTGTGTCGTGATTTTATTGATTAGTGAATGTCTTGTGATTAGCTCTGGTTTTTTGCTAATTTTGTGTGTTGTGTTTTACTATTTTGTTTTGTGATTTAATTGTACCTAGATTGTGACTGTGTTGATTATTTGATGGCAATTATTGCACTGTTTCTGACTGACTGTTTGTTTGATTTTAGATTTAATGAAACACCTTTTAGGATAAGCCTTGAATCACCTTCAGGGTGGAAATCTCCTTGGTTCATAAACACATTTCTGTCTAGCCCTAGGATTGATACCGAAATTACAATTGAGGTATTGTTGATTCTGTTGGATAATTAGTTAATTACTTTCTTGAAGTGGATTTGAATCAACGGTCTGTCGGCGTAGTCTTTGAAGGTCAGTGGCTCAGTGCTCACTTGTTCTTCACTTGGTCATGTTTTTTTTTTATGTAATTGCTTTATTGATCAATGTCATCACAGCAAACATTTATAGGATGAAGAAAGGATTTTGGTTTCTCTTATAGCAAACTTTGAACTCTGAACCCACCTGTTACATATCCTGAGGAGAATGCTGAGTCAGCAGTGCAGCAGCTAAAAAAGGGAAGATAATAACCCCTTTACCTTATCATTATTCTAGACGAAATAATAAAGGAAATGGAGGAATAACTGATTTATTTTAGGAAGCAATAACTGATTGAATCAGTTAGAGGAGAATCAGGGACTGCATGATTTTAGGAGACAATAACTGATTCAATCAATTAGAGGAGAATCAGGGAACTGCATGGTTGTGAAGATTTCGATTAGAGAGAGGGTGAGGCAATAAAAGAAGGAACCAAATAGGTACTGAGGCATGAAAAGATTTGGAAAGGCCTAGGCTAGGAGAGAAGAGGACTCTCAAAACTCCTCTGCTATCATTTTCTATTCTATTGTAACTTCTGCATTTCCTTTCAATAAATTCCAGCTGAGAGTATTTTGCCTAAAGGGTAACTTGTTCAGTTTGTTTTTGTTTTACCGAGTGCTGTGGGAGCATTCTGTTGGTACCAGTTTTAAAAAACACCAGAATAAATTTCCTTAGGAAAGGCCTCAATACCTGGTTCATGAGTGCCTGAAAAGTGGAAGGGCCGTTGGTACGCCCAAAGGGCATCACCATGAACTCATAATGGCCCTCATGAGTTCGGAATGCTGTCTTGGGAATGTCCTCTTCCCGCATGCGAATCTGGTGGTATCCCGATTTAAGGTCGAGCTTCGAAAACACCCTTGCTTCTCCCACCTCATCCAACAGCTCTTCTATGATCGGAATGGGAAACTTGTCAGCCACCGTGATCCGGTTCAAGGCCCTGTAGTCTACGCAAAACTGCCAACCTCCATCCTTCTTCTTGACTAAAATGACTGGGCTCGAGAACGGGCTGGTGCTGGGCCTAATTATTCCCGAGCTCAACATCTCCTCTACTATTTTCTCAATCTCATTCTTCTGGTAATGGGGATAAACGGTATGGCCTAATGCGAGGAATTGATGATCCCTCCTTCAAGATTATAGCATGATCTTGTTCTCTCTTGGGAGGTAGTCCCTCCGGTGTGCTAAATAAGTCCCCAAAAGATTGCAGAAATTGCTCAACATCTCCAGAAAAGGGTTCTGCAGGTTGGGTTTCAGTGGCTGCCAGGACAGGGGTGATGACAAAACCTTCTTCTTGATTCTTTAGCGCTTGCAAGGTAGTCTTCCAAGAGGCCTTACTTCTGCTTAGTGAAGGATCTCCCTGCAAATGGAATTCCTTATCTCCTTGCTTCCAGCTCAACGTTAATTCACTATAATCCCCCACAAACTTCCCCAAGCTGGCCAGCCATCCTGCTCCCAGAACGACCTCTGAACAGCCCAGTTTCATAACAAAAAAACTCTGAATAATTGGAATTCCTTGAATAGTCACATGCAGTTCCTCACAGCCCTCATGTCCCCTTTCTATGGCACCATTTCCTACCTCTACACGAAATTCCCGTACTCTTTTCACTGGCAGGGATAGCCGCCTAACCACCTCGGTGCTATGAAGTTTGCCGACGCTCCAGGGTCTATGAGCACCATTACTTCCTGACCCAAAATCGCCCCTCTCACCTTGAAAGTTTTGTGTGTTGTCAATCCCCAAAAACTGTAGGAAGACAACTGCAGTTCAACTCCTTTGGGTTCCTCCACGGGCAACTCCGACCTCGCATCCTCCTGCTCGGCTTCGTGGTCTTCTTCTTCTTCAATCAACAAAATTTTGTAGTGTTTCATAGGACAGACATGGGTAGGTCCCCACTTCTCTCCACGGTGGAAACATAAGCCTTTCCGCTGTTGCTCTGCCCACTCCTCGTCGGAGAGTCGCCGCGTTCCACTGCCTCTGGTCCCAGAGGATGACGCCGCGCCGCCTCCCCCAACCGAGCTCGAGTTGGTGCTAGCTCGTGTGATCGAAGGGGCTCGGTTGGTGTTGGGTCCCGATTCCACTCTCACTCCGCTTCTGGATTCATGTAAGTTGGGTCGAGTCCAGTTAGGATTTTTTTTGAAATCCCATGTTGATAGATCCGGGTCCCCCCGACCCTCCTCCTTTGGATCATCCTTCTCCTTTTCTGCCTGTCGGGTTCACTCCGGAATCCTGCCAAGCACGGTTTCTCCACTCAATTGCCATGGCTCTATCCATCAACGCCGGCAGATTATCAAAGTTTGCCACGTTCAGTTCTGCCTGAATCTCCCTTCTAAGGCCGTTCACAAAAATACACGAGAGTCTCCGCCCCGAGGTTTCGTTGTGTCCTGGCCGCTGCTTCAAAATCTTTTCGGTACTGTGCGACGTCTCCGACTTGGCGCACCTCTAATCGCGGAGCCATTGGGTTAAGAGCTGCTCCGGGTTGGAACCTCTTTAGGAGGTCTTGCTTGAACCTCATCCAGGTATGAAAAGGAGTGTGCTCTTCCCGCCATTCGAACCAGGTGAGGGCCTCCCCTTCCAAAGCCATTGTTGCAAAATCCAGCCTCTGCGCCGGAACTACTCCGATTACCCTGAAGTAGCGTTCCATTCTCACCAACCAGCCATTCGGATCCTCCCCCGAGAATACCGGTAAGTCAAGCTTTTGAATTGGTTCGAATCTCCTCTGCCGTTCGTCTCCTGTACCGTTCCCTTCTACCCCCTCGTCATCTTGCTCGTTCCTTCCACCGTCATTTCCTCCCCCGGTGTCGTTTGCACCAGTGCCTCCACCTTGGTGCTGTTGAGGTAGCAACTCCCTCATTTGTCTCAACATATTGGCTGAGAATGCCTCCAAGGATCGTTGTTGAGCTTCCTGTAACTCCTCAATCCGTTTCTCCACCGCCTCCAACCTTGACTCCATGGCAGCTCGCGTGGACACCATGCACAGAACACCCAGAACCGGTGCTCTGATACCAGTTGTTAAAACTGGTACCAACAGAATGCTCCCACAGCACTCGGTAAAACAAAAACAAACTGAACAGGTTACCCTTTAGGCAAAATACTCTCAGCTGGAATTTATTAAAAGGAAATGCAGAAGTTACAATAGAATAGAAAATGATAGCAGAGGAGTTTCGAGAGTCCTCTTCTCTCCTAGCCTAGGCCTTTCCAAATCTTTTCCTGCCTCAATACCTATTCGGTTCCTTCTTTTATTGCCTCACCCTCTCTCTAATCGAAATCTTCACAACCATGCAGTTCCCTGATTCTCCTCTGATTGATTCAATCAGTTATTGTCTCCTAAAATCATGCAGTTCCTGATTCTCCTCTAACTGATTCAATCAGTTATTGCTTCCTAAAATAAATCAGTTATTTAAATCAGTTATTCCTCCCTTTACTTTATTATTTCGTCTAGAATAATGATAAGGTAAAGGGGTTATTATCTTCCCTTTTTAGCTGCCTGCACTGCTTATTTAGCATTCTCCTCAGGGTATGTAACACCACCCCATCCCCAGCTCTCTCACTCTCACTTTCGAAAACAGCATACCACACAGAGGCAAAGCGCTGGCAGCTCACCTCGGTTCACCGCCACCACACGCTTGCCACCGTCGCTTCGCCTCTCGCAGATCCTCCACATTGTGTGCTCGCGAGTTGCGTCTCGCCTCTCTTCTTTGTTTGTGCTGTGTGCTCAGCCGCTCGCACCTCCGTGGGTGAGTGCTTGAGCTGTGCTTCCTGCGGCCGTGCAGCGTGTCGTCGTTGTCCACCATCACACACCCAACGCCTGGTGTGCTCCACTGCTCATGTCTTGCTTCTCTTCCTGCAGCTGTGCTTCCTGGTGAGTGCTCATGTCTCCCCGCGCCACGCCTCCGCCCCTCCGTTGCCTCTCTTCCGTGGTTGTTGCCGCTTGAACTGCTGCTTGTCGCCCACCTTCTGCCTCTGCAACAACAGCTGAGCATTTAATTTATTTTCCAGTTTTTTCCAGGTTGATTCATTGATGTTGTTGCTGTGAATTTTATTGTTGATTGGTTTATGAGCTGATTAGAAATAAATATGGCAGTGGTTGAATTGAAATATTGAATTGGTTTATGAATATGAATATGCAGGGGTTTTGCTGATTATGAATATGGTTTAATTATTAAATATGCAGTGGTTTTTGTTAGTTTTTGAATTGGTTTCGCTGATTATGAATTTTGTTGATTGTTGATTGTTGATTGTTGTTGCTGTAATGATGCTGGTTTGTTTTGCTATGAGTTAGTTAGTTGATTGAATTTTTTTTCTTTTATGGGATTTTAAGATGGTTTCATCAGAAACACCATCATCCGAAGAACATCAGATGAAGATAGATACCTAGACTTTGAAATTACTCCTTGGACATAGTTTATGGATTGTTATTCTTATTGTGTCAAATTAAGATACTATTGTAGTAGTACCGACTAATTTTATGTCTATTTTCGTACTAGTTATTTTTAGAATGAGACTTGATTGTTGTTCAAATGTTATTGAAGACATGTATGTCAAATTTTAATTTATGTTTTTGACTATTTTATATTTTTAGTTAAATAAGACCGGGTCAACCGGTTAAACCAATGACCCAGTAGTCTGACCGGTTCGATTACCGGTTGGATTTGACAACTTGTTTAATAGGTAAGTGAGGTGAAATTTTTTTGAGCTTCTTGAATATTACTTTGTTTATTTATTGTTGTTTTGATCATTTCCAATTATCAATATGTGATTATTGACCGGCTCTACCAGATTGGTCACCCACCTCATCATGCACGACACATGTTCGATGAAATTCTCCATACACCTTTTATGCATAAAACAAGCTCCTACCCTTGAGCATTGTTGTTCGTGATGCTTTGCCTTTGAAAGTTTTCAAAATCTGTCATTTCTTTCTCTGTGTTATGATTTGGAGTTATGGGCTCCAAAACATTGTTTAAGTGGCCAAAGCAAATTACAAATTCCCTGGTTGAGCAGCTGATAAAAACAGAAAGGGATATACACAGAGCTCTCCTTGTGTTTGACTCAGCAACAGCTGAATATAGCAATGGCTTTCGTCATGATCACAAGACTTTTGGTATCATGATCTCTAAGTTGGTCACTGTGAACCAGTTTCGGTTAGCAGAAGGATTGCTTGAGAGAATGAAGCAAGAAAATTGTGAGGTTACAGAGGACATATTCTTAACTATTTTCAGAGGTTATGGACGTGTGCATAGGCCACTTGATGCCATGAGGGTATTCCTGAAGATGGAACACTTTAAGTTGCGGCCCAGTGTGAAGTCATATCTTACAATAATGAATATTCTTGTGGAGGAAAACCATTTAAAGAGGGCCCTTGGTTTTTACAGGGAGATGAGAGGAACAGGCATTCCCCCTAGTGTTGTTTCCCTCAACATTTTAATCAAAGCCCTCTGTAAGAGCAATGAAACCATTGACGTGGCTTTGCAGATATTTCGCGAGATGCCAAACCGGGGATGCCAGCCAGATTCTTATACATATGGCACGTTGATTAATGGGCTATGTAAACTGGGAAAAGTCAGTCAGGCAAAAGAGCTGTTTGATGAGATGGAGCAGAAAGAATATACACCATCTGTTGTTACCTATAGTAGTATGATACATGGGATGTGCCAATCTAATAACTTGGATGAAGCCATGCAATTGCTTGAAGAGATGAAAAGAAACAGCATTGAGCCAAATGTTTTTACTTATACTTCTTTGATGGACGGTTTATGTAAAAATGGGCATTCATTACGAGCATTAGAGCTTTTAGAAATGATGATTATAAAACGTCATTTGCCTAACAATGTCACTTATACAACTTTAATTGATGGGCTATACAAAGAAGGAAAGCATAGGGAAGCTGTGGATGTTCTTGACAGGATGAGGCTTCAAGGTTTGAAACCAAGTGCAGTGCTGTACGGGAAAATCATAAAGGGCTTCTGTGCTGAATGCAGCTATCAAGAAGCCGCGAACTTCATCGATGAGATGGTGCTTGGCGGTATTAAGCCAAGTCGAGTGACTTGGGGGCTTCATGTTAGAATGCATAACATGGTGATCCAAGGCCTTTGTAGTAGTATTGATCCACCCCGTGCATTTCAGTTGTATCTTAGTACACGAACTAGAGGTGTTTCAATTGAAGTTGGCACTTTTGATTGTTTAGTCAAATGTTTTTGCAAGAGGGGAGACCTGCACAAAGCTGCTCGAATTCTTGATGAGATGGTATTAGATGGCTGCATTCCAGATGAGGGAATATGGAATGCAGTAATAGTTGGACTTTGGGATCGGAAAAGAGTTAGAGAAGCCACTGAGCTACTGCTTGCTGAACTGAAACAGAAATTTGTTGAAGCTGAAAGTTAAAGCTTGTAAAATTTTATACCACATGTATGCGCATTGCATTTTCCAAAGTCTTGGGTAAATTAAATTCAGGTAATTGCAAAATTACTTGTTATGACTCATAATCTGCTCTCTTCTTGTTTTAGGTATAAGAGGAGTTGTCACTCTAGTTACAATAAATTGGCTATATTCCAAATGCTCCTCACTCTTTTCATAATGCAATTTTCCATCTAAGGGAATTAATAGTTTCTATTGGCAGTTTATTCAATGATATCTACTCCAAACACAGTCAATATTTAGATGGCTATTACTGAATGCTGAATAAATGTTCATTGAAGAGACAATATTGACCCATCCTCTTTCTGGTTGTGTCAGGGGAAGATGACAGGCTAATGTTAAAAGTCTATGGTGAGGATAAATTAACTATGCATCAAATCTCTTCTGGAAAACGGTTGTGAAAGTATGAGACAAGGAGCAAGACAAGTTATTTAAGGTAGATTCAACTTGTTTAGGGGTTTCTGAAGCAATCAATTATCCTTAGAATATTTGGCGTAATGATGAGTTGATAGATAAGTCTTTCTTGTGATAGCTTTAGAACAGCCTTAAATATTAAACGAAATTATTGAAAAGGGAAAACTAAATTGGATAACATGCCATATAAATAACGAGGTTCTGCCATCAAGTGAATATACATATCACCACATGGACAAGAAAATGATGAAAAGGGTTGATTATCCATTCACTGACTGGGGTTACATACACGGTTTCAATACAATATTGAGCATTACAACATACAAATGGGAAACTAACCAACTTCAACTGCTTCTAACCGAAGTAGTTATATAATTTATCCACATTTGAGAATAAGTATACATGATTGCCACATATAGCATGTTCCCAACATGATAAATCACTAATCAATTAAAATTATTAAAATTGAAGTTCATTACAAACATGAATGTAAAAGATCAGTATTAACTTGTTGAAAGTGGGAAGCCAATTCCATGTCTCTTTGTAGGAAATACAACAAAGAAAATGCTGCAGAAAATGCCAATGCCCACAGGCAATACTGTGAGGATTTCCTCTGTCTCTAGAGATGGCTCTGGAAAGAAGCAACTTACTACATTCTGATCAAATAATGCAATTGCTGCAAACACCAAAGCTGATACAGCTGCATGCATGAAATCTATAAACCGCAATTTATATTTAGCAGCAAATTCTGGTGGAAGTGTGGTTGATCCATCGATAAGCCACAGGCCTGAAAATGTGGCAAACCCATAACAGATGTTCCCCTTGCTGTCTTTTATGCTATCTGTGAAGCATAGCAAGATGCATAAGGCACCACAGATAGCTACAAGTACAGCAGTCATGGTCTTGCTGACCAAGTCGCAGCTGCCCTCGTTTGTGAAGATTGGAGACAGAAGACGGAAAGCAAGGACAGTGCCAGTAGGTAGAAGGTTTGCCAAGTTTGCTGTGCTCTCAAATGTCTGGCTAATGGCTTTCTGAATCTGGTTCCTCTCTGCCTCCGGAATCTCTGCATTGCTCAGGAGTGGGAGCTTTTCTTCTTGATTCTGGGTACCACTTGCTTCAGCATCCATGGCTTATAGAAAGACCTTTCAGCTGCCTCTATCTTCTGTTCTGTTTTGGTCACGTTTGTGCTGTGTCTTTGCAGCATTGGATTAATGGAAATTTATAGTTAGGCAAACTTGAGTAGTTCCAAAGAGAGAGAAAGGGATGCTAAGAGAGGTTATATGCCATTTCGTGAAAGAAACACAAACTGAAAAACATGATAATGTTGTTTTTTGATGTATTTTTCAAAGTGGAATATTTTTGTATCCCATGTGGGTTTTTGTATTGCTTGAAAGCATGCATGACAATTATGATTTATGAATTCAACTTGCTCACGGAGGAAAGCTATACACGGTAGATTGGAGGAATAGGTCAGAGTAATTAATTATGAAATAAAACAGAAACAGATTGCTATATTTTATGTTGAAATTTACCAACGTGGTGATTTTGCATTGTCATATCTTGACTTTGATCCAGATGAATTTTCTTTTTCCCTATTTCCTGGGAGATATTAAAAGATGTTGGTCAAAATTAACAATATGATCCATATATTTAAGGAATTCCAAGGGTTCCTTCCTTCCTTCCTATTACAAGAAAATATAATTTGAACTTTAGATCTCATGCACGTGTAATATTACTCAGTATTATTACGGAATCCCTCACTAGTAAACCTTCATATTGGTTTAAATTAATATTCTAAGTGTGGTTAATCTTGCTCTTTTTAGAGGCGTTTTCCCATAGTATAATTCAAGTTCTCCTTATTACTATAAATCATACTATTTTTCTACGATTTTGCCACTATATCAACACTTTTGTTGATATTATTTCTCTTTTAAGATATCTGTCATTCAAAAATTTTGGTACATCGATAATTTAGTATATTTTAATTTAAATTGTGAATTTTTTATTTTTAATATTGGAGTGATAGTGGTGTTTTAAATGTGGATTGTTGGGGTGTTATACTCAAATGTGGGATCGTTTAACTAGAGAAGCAGAAATCGGACCGTCCGATTTGTTAGAGGTACACAAATCGGACCGTCTGATTTCTAGAGGTATAGAAATCGGACCGTCCGATTTCTGAGAGGTACACAAATCGGACCCAGGGATTTCTGAGAGGTACACAAATCAGTCCCAGGGATTTGTGTTAAAAAAAATTAAAAAATTTTAAGTACAGAAATCAGACTCAGGGATTTGTATACTTCCACAGTTTTGAAAAATACAAAAAATTACAATGTTAAAGTACATCACCACTTTTACTTCCATAATAAAAAAAATCAGCCCTTAAATTGTATCTAAAATATATTGAGTATTTTATTTACAAAATTTTCAAATAACGGAAAAAGAAGGGAATGTAATTCAAGACTGAAATCCTCTGAACACATGACATTTCAGAATGCTTACATGTGCAAACTTACTATTTTTTTTTCAATAACGTATAACTTGAAGTCACGGATAATTTGTTCCAAACATGATTATCTCATTGTTTACACACATGAATATAAAAAAGATTTAATTTGTTGAAAGTGGGAAGCCAATTCCATGTCTCTTTGTAGGAAATACAAGAAAGAACATGCTGCAGAAGACACCAATTCCAACCGGCAATGCAGTGAGTATTTCCTGTGTCTCATTGTCTGGTGCTGGAAAGAAGCAATTCACCACATTCTGATCAAACAATGCAACCGCCGCAAACACCAAAACCGACATCACTGCATGCATGAAGTCTATAAACCTGATGCTATACTTAGCAGCAATTTCAGGTGGAAGAGTGGTTGATCCATCAATGATCCACAAGCCTCTAACCGTGGCAAAACCATAGCAGATGTTTCCCTTGCTGTCTCTGAAGCTATCAGTGAAGCATAGAAGGAAGCAGGACACGCCACAGATAGCTACAAGGAAAGAAGTCATTGTCTTCGCGGTCGAGTCGCAGTTGCCAAGGTTTGTGAATACCGGAGACAGAAGCTGGAATGCGAGGACGGTGCCTGTAGGAAGAAGGTTTGCCAAATGTGCTGTGCTCTCAAATGTTTGGCTAATTGCTTGCTGAACAAGGTTCCTCTCTGCTTCTGGAACCTCTGTGTTTCGCAGAAGAGGGAGCTTTTCCTCATCTTTGTCATGTTCAAGTTCATCTTTGTCATGTTCAAGTTTGATGTCCATGGCTTAAAAGATTGAGCTAACTCTGCTGTTGTGTTTTTTGCAGCATAGCTTTATATGGAGGCAAAAAGAATGAGCTAATTTGAGTGGAGATAAAGAGTGGGAAAAGAAAGGAAAGTATGTGAAGGGAGGTTTGTTATTTCTTGCAAGGAACACAAACTCAAAACTTGATGATGGAGTATCCATTATATTCCTTAGAGACATGTATTTCTTTATGTTTCGCTTTTAATGCATGCAACTAGTTATTGCAAAAAATTTAATGGATCACTACAAATTAGTATATGTTATGTAAATCCTTTACCTTGTAATTCTTTTTTGTATTTATTATATTATATAAGAAATAAACAATAAATATATGATTTTGAGACGCTTTTTTTTATTTGTCATCATCTTGACATGCTTGAATTAAGACCATCTTCATTAGGGAATTCATCCTAGTTCCTGTTTATGGCCCACCTGTCATAAAAAGTAACTCCACATCAGCTTTTGCGTCATAAACAGTAAATAGGAACTCAAAACATCTCTTTCTTCTCCATTAGGAGGAACTAACTTTAATCCCTGTTGTGGTCCCACTTAATTAATTAATTAAAATACTTAAAATAAATGTAATTAATTTTTTTAATAATATAATTTAAATTTATAAAATTAAAAGTAATTCACAGTTAAAAGATATTAATATTAAATAAATTCATATATAACAATAATACACAATATATAATTCGGGATTATACTAATTTGTAAAATTACTTAATACAAAAAAAACATAATAGATTGGACAACTCTCAGTCTTAGGTACTCCAATAGATTGGATAATCCCAATCTTAGATACACAATACACGCACACTCCTCATACTTTTACCACATTTTTTTCTCAATTCCAATCTTTAAAGTTTGAACCCTAAATTTTTGAGGTGGGGAGGGGAAGATATGCCATGTGAACTAAGGCTCATTGGCAAACACGCTTGAAATAATGACTGTACAAGTGTTTTTTTTTTTTTTTT
>NC_029776.3:98456300-98458573 GCF_000817695.3 Arachis duranensis
ATGACTTCACAACGTTTGAGTATATGCCAGACACGCATGTTCTTTTTTTTTGGTATTTAAACAGGCCGAGGCCGAGGCCCAGTAACACCTGGTGTTAATTTAGCAATGGTTTGTACTTGTCTTTTTCTGGACACATTCTATTTTATTTAACTCTTTGGACTTGTATAGGGTTGGGGCTTCTGGTTTTCGGCTGTTTGTGCCCATATGTGGGCCTGGACCCTGACAAAAAATTTCAGAAAATTTAATTTGCTACAATCTATTTAAGAAAATTAAAGCATTACGCATGTTACCAAAAAAAAAGCATTACGCATGCTGCATGGTTGGTTCGGATTTGATTAAGAGAGCATGCATTTGTCATTACAAAGTTATTATATGGCTATGAAAATCATAAAAGATCAGAATATATAGTACCTTAAACCTTAATCATCGATCAGTTTATTAAAGATTAGATTACCCCCTTTATTAACAAATTGACTTTATATAACTAATGTACCTCTAGTTGTCAAACAACCTTAACCACTGCACAAACCTTTAATTATTATTATATAGCAAAAACCATAGCTTGATTGATTGTTATATATAATGAAAACAGCTTCATGGTGATATCATATACATAATTAAGGGGGGATAATTTTTTTTGTGGTTTAATTGAGGGAACAGTAACATAAACTTAATTATTCAGCAATTTTATTTCATACACTTCCAAGCCAGTCAATAGATGAGGTTAATCTTATTGTAGCATTTTAATACTATAGTTCTATCTCACATAATTTATCTCAATATATATATATATATTGGTGATTTTAGCAAGGTGCAATGTCATAATTTAATTTATTACTAGGGTTAGCTTAATAATGCTTCTAACTCATCATTTTTTCTATAACATTTGTATTCTATTCAAATATTATAGATTTTATATAGGGTATTAGCACTTAGGAGTGTATATGGTTCGGCTCGGTCTAAAGATTCGATTCGAATCCGTCATTTTAGAAGCTAATTTAGTGTGATTTTACTGGGTCTAAGGTCGAATAAGGATCTCAAAAATAGATTCGATCATTATTTAGAGTCGGATCCGGATCAATGCGAACCGGACTTCACGCAATCTATATGCACCCTAAGAGAACTAAAAAAGATATATAATGTTTGAAATTAATTTCAATATTATGTTATATTAATTATAAGCTTATTTTTTATTTTTAATCACACTTGTTGAATTAGAAAATAGATAAAAAAAAAGTATCAAATTAAAATTTATGGACAAATATTCAAGTTCAAATATGAATATAAATTTCTCAGTAATACTTTTTTTTTATTTATAAATAAGTGCATTATAAATAAATTTTTTTATAAATTATTGTTAAAATTTTAAAGGCCCGATTTTCATCCAGTTTATATCCGATATAATTGTGGCCCAAAAATATTTAGATTTTATCGGATTTAGGACCGAGTTATAATCTAAAAAAAAAAGATCCGATATATATTTAAAGGTGAATGCTATCCAACCCCTTCTAAAATAATATGTAAGTTACCCTTCATTATGTTCACATTGTAATTGGTCCTTATCTTAAGCATAGTTGAGTTATTTTATAATTTATTATTCTTAAAATATCAAAGCTCCACTCCCATTAATTGAAACACATTCCACTCCTCTATTTTTGTTCATAACTTCATCATCTAGATTCGGTCCTTCCGAGCACCGTTGCGTTCGTGACAAAAAGCACCAACGGTCATCGCCATCTACTGCCTTCCCATACAACCTCTATTTCTTTAGTGCATCATCCCTTAGTCACGTCGTTGAATTCCGTCGCCCATAACTTTTCCTTCCCGCTTCTTTTTGCCATGTATCACTGCTTATCCATATAATTAATGGTTAATTTTAGTTATTAAATTTTTTTATTAAAAAATATATCTTTATTTAATTACGTGACGGAACATATATTTATATGTAAAATATAATATAATAAAATAAATCTATTCAAAGTATTTAAAAGTATAATTAAAATTATGAACATACAAATATAATAATAAAATTTGTACTCCAAACAAATAAACATATTTTTTTATCATACATATATTATTTAAAAAATAAATATATTATTAAAATTAATAACAGAAATTTAAAATAATAAAATTTAACTTTTTTACTGTATTTTTTATAGTATTTTTATTTTTTAATTTTTAATTTATTCGTACTTTATTATTTAATTAATGATTAAACAAATTATTTTTATGAAAAATTATTTTTTTGTATTATCTTAAAAGAAGAGACCAAT
>NC_029776.3:98459253-98469613 GCF_000817695.3 Arachis duranensis
ATGATAAAAAAAATATGTTTATTTTTTTGGAGTACAAATTTTATTATTATATTTGTATATTTATGATTTTAATTATACTTTTAAATACTTTGAATAGATTTATTTTATTATATTATATTTTACATCTAAATATATGTTCCATCACGTAATTAAATAAAGATATGTTTTTTTAATAAAAAAATTTAATAATCAAATTAACCATTAATTATGTGGGTAAGCAGTGATTCACGCAAAAAAGAGGCACTGGCTATATTATACGGGGAAGAGAAGGTGTGTGGGAGGGCATGGCGATGACGTTAGCACTTCTTGTCACGAACGCGAGTGCTTGAAAGGACCAAATTTAGGTGATGAAGTGATAAATAAAGAATGGAGGAGTGGAATGTGCTTCAATTAACGGGAGTGGAGCTTTGATACTTTAAGAATAATAAATTATAAAATAACCCAACTATAGTTAAGATAAGGACCAATTACAATATGACACATAATAAAGAATAACTTACATGTTATTTTAGAGGAGTTGGGTAGCATTCACCATATTTAAAATTGGATCTGAATTAGAACAACCCAATTTTACCCGATTTATGTATAATCCTGTTAGGATTTTTTGTTTTGTTACAGGGTGTAGTACTTTATATGTCATTTTCAGTCCTTGAGGCTTCATCATATATTGCTCCACATTAATAATTTAAGTAATTTTTTTATTTGTTAGTGCTTATTTTATTCTGATGTGAGGAGGAATCTTTAGGGAATAGGAGCTTCAGTGATCAGTGAAGTGTAAAAATCTGGTCGCAGGTGAGGGTGTTAGGTTTAAGTAGTTGCACTTGATTTTGAACTTCAAAGCCTGGACAATTCATTCAATTCAAATACCAATCCTTTTTTTTTTAATTATCAAATCCTCAGGAAATATAAATGTAATTGAAATAATTCTTTTAAGAAAAAAGATGTTGAACATTTTGTGACTTGTTGATGAAAACTGGATATGCATGGAATTTGGAGGATTAATCATCATGCCTATCCTTAATTACTACTCTAAATTATGTCTTAAGGACCATCAAATTGCTGGCCCCAATTTAGTGGACCCTTTTATATATTTAAGCTCAATCCTTGCGTGTAACTAATGGATGGAGGAAATGAGAATAAATTTGAAGGAACAAACGAATAATAACAATAATTAGTCAAAAATTAATCAGCAAAAATTTTAAATATTTATTTTTTTAAAATTTTAAATGAATAATTTTTGTATGTATTTAAATTTTTTCTTAATTGATTATTATATTGGTTATTTTTTACAAAAAATATTAAATGACCGATTCTTTTTTCTTATTTTTACCTTGTATTTAAATCAACACTAACCAATAATTCTTCACTTTTTCTTAAAGTGTTGGTGAGATTAAGCCCTTAACTATCCACTTTATGAATGATAATCTACATTTTAATGATGAAGCGAGGGAAAAGAGAGAGCAAGAGGTGTAGGTGAAGAAGTGATGATATGAGTAGTTGCATGGACTCTAAAAAAGTAAAAAGTTTTTCCATATCTTTACGTTACATAGCAATATATATAAATGGCACTTTAGCACAAACAAGCATGTTGATGTAGCAATATAACCCATCAAAATCATGAAGATGAAATCTTTTCCCCCTTCCTTAATGATTGACACCCTGAACCCTTTTCGTTAAATTGGTTCCACTTTCTGTTTCCCTCTATAATAAGTCCACATACACTAGGTGTTATAGGTTCGATTTGGTTCGGTTTTAGACTAAAAATCAACTGAACTGATTTGTTCAGTTTTCACAGAGTATCAACCAACTAGTTTGTTGTTTGTACAATAATTGAATCAAACCGAACTGAATTAAAAGTGGTTTGGTTCGGTCAGTTTTTTTATTTTTAAATCTTAATTAATAGAAAATTAATCTTAGTAAAATGATGTTCAAAACAATAGATAAACTGAAATAACATTACATTATATTCAAATTCAACACAATTTCAACTCATTTCAACAACTAAACATAAAACAAACATATTTGTTAAGTCTAAAAATTTCATTTCAATGTATTACGAAGCTATTTTTCGGTTCGGTTTAGTTTTTGCCGAGTCAACTAAAAATCGAACCAAATCGATTGGTTTAATTCGAAAAAAAACCAATTTTTTTCTTTTCTATTCGATTGTTGTAAATTTCGACTCGATTTTACGATAAATTTCGGTTCGGTTTGATAACTTACACCCCTAACATACACTATGTAGTCTATACTACTCTATAGTACGTACATTCATTCATATTCATAGTGTAAACATGATAGTGTTACACACACACATACATAGCATGATCCGTGTATTAATGCATGTATAATCATTATATATCCACATGTTCTCTTTTCTACCACAAGAAGATATATATTAGTCTCTTTTTGTCTTTATTCAATGAAGACTTTTCTCACATGCAATGTTTTACATATCATGGTGCTCTCAATAATAGAAGTGTGCTCTACTCAGTTTGTGTATCAAGGGTCACCCTAACACTATAGCTCTGAGTACTTGTCCTAACATATAATAGGACATATCGCACCACTAATTATATATATTGAGTGACTTGTCAAATAGAAATGACTTGAAGGAATCAATTCCATTACACTTCACTTCCGAGGCCTACTACTACTACATTATTTTTCTCTTCATTTATGTATGTGTTTTTCCTTTTATACCAATAATAATGATGTCAAAGAGTGTATTTATTTAATATAATAGTAAATTAATATATATATATTATAAGAAGTAATGACCAAATCAGTACTCGAAAGATTCAAACGCTGACATTTTGGTACTTTATTATTGTTATTGACAAAATGATCCTTAAAAAATTTTAAAATTTGACAAGCATGCCGCCGAGCTCGCCGGAACAAATTTCCGGTAAGCACAATGCTGATGTGGCCACCGTGTTTTGGTGACTTGACAAACCACCCCCAAAGTTTCCTTCCCAACGCACATTCCCTCTCCTTCCCTCTCCCTCCCTGTTGCAGCCCCCATCCCCAACATAATCTTTACCACTCCTCCTTTCCCAACGCACACTCCCCTTTCTCTCCCTCAACACCACCATTCACAGCAACAACAATTTTAACATCAACAGCAACAACAATCTCCATCACTCTCCCTCTCCAACGCACACTACTCCTCCCTCCCTCAACTCCACTACTCGCAGTAACAATAACCTTAATATCAATAACAACAATAATCTCCACCACTCCTCCTTTTCCAACGCACACTTTCTTCTCCCTCTCTCAACACCACTATTCACAGCAACAACAACCTCAACATCAACAGAATTGTCCCAGATCATGAATTGTCTCAAATTTTTAAGTTAAATTATCATTCAAAAAGATTAATAACAATAAAATTCAGAGAAATGGATGATGTGGCTGCATCAGAAAAAGAAGTGCTCTGTTTTGCACGTGGCTTTTGGGTCACAGGCGGAGGTTTCGAATGAAGAGTTGGAGGAGATAGCGATGGGGTTGGAAGAATCCATGGTGAGTTTCTTGTGGGTGATAAGAAAGAAGGATTGGGTTCTACCAAAGGGGTTCGAAGAAAGGGTTGAAGGGAGAAGGATGGTGGTGAGGGAGTGGGTGGATCAACGGGAGATACTGAATGATGAGAGAGTGGGTGGGTATGTGAGCCACTATGGGTGGAACTCGGTAGTGGAGAGCGTGTGCAGCGGGATTTCGATGGTAGCGTGGCCGATGATGGCAAAACAGCACGTGAACGCGAGGATGGTGGAGGAGGAGTTGAAGGTTGATTTGGGAGGAGAGTGAGTTGAGAGTGTGAGACACTATGTTGGAAAGAGGATTAGAATTCAAAGAGGTAAGGGGAAGAGATTAGGGTTCACAAAAGGGGATTTTGGATTGAAGAGGGGATAAGTGCATTAGGTATGGGGATTAGGGTTAGGGAGGGGGAAGAAAGGATTAGGGTTGAGGAGTGGGGAGAGTGCAGTCAGGAAGGAGAAGGGGGGAGTGCGTTGAGGAGGGAGAAGGAGAAAGAGAAGCGTTGGAAAGGAAGAAAAGAAGAATTAGGGTGGAGGAGGATTTTTGTCATGTCATAAAAAATATAGTGGTCATGTCAGCATTGTATTTGCCGGAGATGTGCTCCGACGAACTCGTGGATACGCTTGTCAAATTTTAAAATCTTTTAAAGACCATTTTGTCAATAACAATAATAAGGTACCAAAATGTCAGCGTACTGATTTGGTCATTACCTCTATATTATAAAAGAAAAAGGTCCAATTCCACTTTAGGGTATACTTGAAAGGGCATGGATGCATCATATAAAGATATATGCAAAACGCAAGTAACAAGACATACGCTCTCAATCCATCAATCAATTGTCTATTATTATTGAAATATTATTCTAATAATGATAATTATATAGTCTCTAATTAAGAACCTTTTCATTCCATGCCATAGGTGACTTTCCAATTTCCATTGGCCTTTATAGGGACATGAACAAGGAAGTTTATGGCCTTATAGGTATAGGGTCTCACCATTCTTATCGTTTTCTGGTGTGTCACTTTATGCCTATGTTTTTGGCTAATGTCATTCATGTTTCTATGATTAGAAATTGATTTATACATGGCTTCAATGGTTATTTTGATTTGGTCACACATTCTCTGACTTATCAGATCTCAATTGCCAACTAGTGTCACCGATATAACCTTCGGAATTTAGTTGATAGAGCCTAAGAATAAGAAAAATATTTTGCTACTTAATTTAGAAAAATATTATTTATATTATTTTTTGTGTATAAGAGATTACGAAGTAAACCATGTGTGTTCGTTGCGACACAAGATTAATAAGCAATGAACAATATATATATATATAGTTCAAATCAACAATGACATAGAATTTTTTTTTTGGTTTGCACTAGGTACTCATCAGGCCGGAAGTTCAATAACTAATTTTTCGAGTACTGCAGATGTACACAAAGTGGACAATCCTCCCAAACAAACAAGCTCCATTTCCATCTTCTAGTGAATATCGAATTCGAGAGAAATAGTTAAGGGACACAAATCCTCATCTATCTGTGTCAACTTGCGTTGGTACATAGAATTTAATACTAGGTAACCACTTTCTATGATGAAACAATTCATGACCCTGGCCCATCTTGTTTTGACATAGAGAAATGGCGGTATCAAAATAATTATCACCACTTTGAAGAGACTTGATCTCTCAATGATTGTTTCTAAATGACAAATATCTATAGTATGGTCGAGAAATGATAGGATAACCAAAATAAAAAATCCTTATATAAAACTAGCTAGCTGGATATATATATATATATATATAACTTTCAATTGTAGTAGAATATTCATATTCCAGTAATTTTTAACTGTTATTTTAATTATAAAAATATATATAATTAAGAAAATAGTTAAAATTTATAAAAATATTAAATTAGTGTTTATTTTGAGATATTAAGATAGAGATTTGGAGATTGAGACTCAATATCATGTTTGTTATTTTAGAGACTGGTCCTAAAATTTTTGTCTTTATCTCCAAAATTTTAATATTTTAGTACCTCTAAAAGTGGAGACACAAGAGACTAAAATTTTTAGAGATGGAGACTGAAACTTTAATAACATTTTATATCTAAAATACCTTCATTTCAATTAATTAATTCTAATTTTACTTTTGTACAAATTAAATTAAAATTTCATTATTGTTTGAACTCCCATTTTACACCAAACAAAATACTAAGATTTATTTTAATCTCAATCTCAGTCTTTCTATTTCTATCTCTCTACCAAACGCTACCCAATGTACTAATATACTTAAAAACTTTTATATATATATAAAACAAAAGATAAGAGGAATTAAGAACATCAACAGTGGGATCTTCCCCAAATCTCATTTAATACTCCAAATCTCTAATAATCATTCACAACATACAGTAGTAGGAAATAAAGAAAGAAGCTTCATAACAAAAGAAGAGAAAGCTACATACATAGACCCAAAGTAGAGTGGGCAAAATTAAAAAATTATCCAACAGTGGCTGCAAAGCACCACTTTTCATCACACAGTTCAGACACTAAAGTTGTATGTACGTGAACTAACTAAAGCAAGATAAACAACAATAATATTGTGCATGTTTTGGAACAGACTCATCAATGGATTATTGGATCCACCGTCATTTTTTTTATTACTTTTGTATTATATTTAAATCAGCATTAATTAATTCTTTTTTTAAATTAAAAGTATTAATCTTTTGATTTGATCTAATTAAAATCTTTTTAAGTTATATATATGTGATACTTAAATTTGGAAATTATAATTAAGCACTTTTGTTTGGGGCTCCACCATATTGAAAGAAAACAAAATGTGATCACCTTGGATTCAGGAAAGTGTTAAGTTTGTGTTTGTTGGACCACTAAGTTCCTTTTTCACTACCTGATAAAAGAAAACAAAATGCGAAACCTGTTACATTCTATTACTATCTACAATGCATGGACACTGACACGGACATGAGATATGATACGATACAGGACACGTTGACACGTGAATTTTAAAATCTTACATGACATGAAGACACACATATATATTAAATATAAAGTATTTTTTAGATAAATCCTAATGATATTTTAATATTTTATTGATATTAAAATATAAATTAATTTTTTAAATTATTTTTAATGTCTTATTTTAATTATATCAAGTATTTAAAATATTTTTTAATAAACAATAATATATACTACATCTAAACTTATTTCAAGAATATATGTTTAGAATAAGATTGGACACACTGACACATGATGATATTTAGGTGTATTCAAGCGTATTCGAAAAAGAATTTTTCATTTTTTATTAAGAGACGGTTGGACACAGTGTGTTGGATTTATTTTTTATTGAGACACGGTTTGGACACAGCAGACACGCTTGTCGGACGAGTGTCGGCAAGTGTCGTGTTCGAAATGTGTCCGACACGCAGACACGGCAACTCAGCAAAGTGTCCCTACTTCATAAATTACTATGGACGACAACAAGGTGCTTTAGCTACTTAATTATACAATACAATATTAATTACATAGTGAAAACTCAGGTGCAGTCCACTTCACGTGAAATTGATATCTGAAAACTATTAGATGATTCGACAGTTTTGACTAAATTTTTATCTAATGCTCTCAGATATCAACTTCACGTGAAATCAATTTCACCTGAATTTTCACCTAATTACATTAATCTCTATAATTTTTCAACACCATCCATGATATACCTTAAAAAAAAATAGATGATATTAAAAAGAAAGAAAATAGGGGGGTCGGTCATCGGTGGTGTTGAGAATTAACACTTTATGGTTGTTGGTTGCTACAAGTATGTCGTATAAAGTGTAGAAAGGCAATTACTTGAGTGATAATATATTCTTCGATTATTTCACAAAAAGATATATAGCCAATAATGCTTGATTTCATATACGAAACAAAAAGACAAAAAGTGTGAAACGTTTCGTTCACACTCCCAACAGGTATAGTGAGAGTGTTACTATTAGGTTCTTCCCCTGTTTTGGCGCGGGTGACATTGCCATCATCAATCTTCAAAAACAGAGACTTTACCTAATCATTTCTGTTCATCACGGAACCGTAACATACACATAATAATAATAATAAAAGAAAAAATAATAATCACTCTCTGCCTTCTTTTGTATACTTTAGCCTTTAGCCATGCATGCATGCTCTACTTTCTAAGTGTGTAAAGGTATATATTAATCTTCAATTTTTGACCTAATAGTAGGTCAACGTCTCGTGTCTACTTTAAGAGAAAGACAGTAATATACCCAAAAAAGAAAGAAAATAAAAAAGAAAACACCCCCCTCCTCTATGATGATGACTAGCTAGCATCATTGTTCTGGATGCATGCATGATAAAATTTTAATGTAATATTTATTATTTAGAAAATTTTAGATATTTTTATTTTGAGTAACCTTAATATAGGATCCAAAAATATATAAATAATGCCATTTTTGTTTATTTTGTCACTTAAGTTATATATTACAAAGCCTAAAAGAAGTTCATTCTAAATCAATATTTATAAAGAATATTTAGGGCAATTTACATAAATAAATTGTTTATCCTTTAAATTTATGCAATTGCATTCTTTTAAATATGAAGAGGCAAATACATTATTTCATGTATTTATAGAACTCGTTACTGCTAGTAGCGATTTACGAAAACACATAATTCGCTATAGCCAGCCGCGAATTACATATAAATGGGAGAACACAGAAACTGCTAGAGGCTGTTGCAGTTTCTGTTTATTGATGCTTGGCCATAAACCGCTACTGGCAGTAGCGGTTTATGTGTGTGGATAAGTGTGCATAAACCGCTATAGCTGGTTTACTTTGAAGAAGATATTTGCTGTTTCTGTACAATTTCGGTGTCAACTTATATGTTATGATTTTTTTCATATCTTATCTTCATATATATGGACATGCGGAGTAGTCTTAACAAGATTGAATTTTGATAATAATCTTAGCAAGATATATAAAACAATGTATTTACGTCTTCATGTTTGAAAGAATGCAACTGCGTAAATTTAAAGGGCAACCATTTATTTATATAAATTGTCCGAATATTTACATTCGTGAAATATTTTATTTATTTTCTATCACATACTTAATTATTCATTTAAAATATGTTGTGCATATATAGAATTATCTAAAGGATAAATAATAATTAATTAAATATAAGACTTGTAATTGCATGCCCCCACTCAAAACCTGCTAGCTAGTGGGACTCAGCCAAGTTTAATGGAAGTCACGGGGGAAATTCAGTTTTCCTGTTTTCAATTTAAATTTGATTTCACCAACCTTATTGTTTGTGTCAGCACCAAAAATTTCTTCATATATGGTTCTTAGTCCTTAAGATTTGTGGAACCCATTCCATTTTTGGACTCCCAATATATATAACTGGTATAACAAAAACATTCAATACACTATATACCTTCAATTATTTGCTACCAATTCATGCATGGAGTCATTACTACTTTAATTTCTGACTCCAAATGTGAGGCACATTACATTCATTTCGGTAGCATTCATGAATTACATGCCACTATGTTACTTCTCAAGATACTATGCACATTATTTAAATGCTATAGTAGGGTTTTGCCTATCTCCTATTTTCGTGGACATTGAAAAAATATTTGTCAATTTTATTTTTCCTTAATATGATAAAATCTTGGAAATAAAATTAAGTGTTCTAATAATGTACTATTTCTAGGATTGTTAAATAGGCTAGTCCAGCCCATTTATCCCCAGTTCATTTAGCTCCAATCCATTAAGTTTGTGAGTTAAATGGGTTGGACCATTTAAATCTGTTTTATTTGTGGGTCATAATTTTTTAACTCGGCCTGTTTATTGCCAGTCCGATGGATTAAACGGGTCAATCCGTTTATCTTTTTGTTTTATTTTTTGAAAAATATTTTGACAAAAATATCACTTTTAAATCAAAAATCTTAAACAAACAATATTTTTTAGCTGATGAGTCGAATTTTCGGGTCGGGTTGGGTGAAATACCTATTGAAAAGTGCTACTTCTTTTGAAAAAAATTTAAACAAACCACCCGTTTAGCTCGCAGATTAACTCGTTTCACCTGTAATTTTTTTTGGATTAATTGGATTCAGCCTGTTTAACCCGAAATTTAAACGAACTTAATTTTAAAAGTAAAACCCACCCATTTAAATAGGTAAACAGACTATCCTAATAAATTTGGCCCATTTTAACGGCCATACTATCCCCCTTCAATATAAAGGTTCGTTGATTTAATAATATATAAAACTTATCTATATATACTACTATATATTAATATATGTGTATAAATAATAGAAATGAACATTAATTAAACTCTCAAATTTTAATTGAATCTTATAAATTAACAATTGTGTATTATTGTTATAGCTAGCTAATTAAGTTGTAGAGCAAGAGATTTAATAATGATGAAGAGACCAATTTAATTTACTAATTTGTAATTATTATTATTATATATTCATATGCTGTAATTGAAGTTATTGTTGTCTTACACAAAAAGAATCTTTTAATCACAAGCAAAAGCCCGAAGAACAATATTAATTAAGATGTAGTGTTATTTGAGATTTAAATACAATATATTGGGGCACCGTGAATGCTAAGATACGGAGTATGAGTATTCATGGAAAATAAATGCCACCCATATGTTTCATTTATTCCAAATCCATATGATATGTGAAAATGAAGATAGGATTTTATTAGAAGTTGTTATAAAGACACTTGTTAAGGAAGTATATAATAACCAAAAAGAAAATTTTAAGTTTATTTTAGTAAATGTACTAAAAATTTTAAAAATTATTA
>NC_029776.3:98470066-98481198 GCF_000817695.3 Arachis duranensis
CAAGAGAGATTCACTTAACTTTATTTATCTACATTATAATTTTATCATGAAACTAAAATATATTTTGACACTCTTCAAATCGTTTTTATGTTTTCATTATAATAATTAAAAAATATTTACAATCTCTTATTAAATTTAAATAAAAAATTTTAAATTACAAATACAAAGCCTAATTTAATAATTAAATAAATAAAATTAAAATATGTCAAATTAAATAAAATATTTTAAAAATATAAATTAATAACTTTTAAATAATATACAAATTTTTAACATTTAAAGCACTGATATAATAACAAATGTCGTTCATTTGTGACAGTAACTGTGAGCGTAGTTTATTTAGCATTTAATCTGCCCCATAACCAATGTATCCGGAATTCTTTAGCCATATTTACTAAACACAAGGCCTTAATTTGAACGTCAATGTTCTTAGCGTCGCTTTACTGCACTAAATTAACATGTCATCATTAATTGAAATTTGTCGTGTTTGGAGTTATGCTAGATCTTCGGTAAAATGTATTGTTTTTTAAAATTAAAATTAATTTTTATTTTTTAATCTATTATTTAAGTTGGTTAAAAAAACATTATTCTCCTATATTTTCACTTTCAAAAAACACAAGCATGAATTTGCTCGTACGTATCTTTACAAAAGCATCTTTTAGGGTTATCATAAAAAATTTTTTTACTAACATATCTTCTTATTAATACGTATCTTTAAAGCACGTTAGTTAAATTATATAAAAAATTTATTAAATATACTGGTTGAAATTATTTATATTGATTCAAATATAAAAGGTAAAATCAACACTTACTTGGTTTCCTAATCACAAAAATAATATTATTTTATATGCAAAAAATATCACTCATATAATAATACATTTACCAAAAGAATTTATCTATTTTATATTATAAAGTACATGTTAAATTTATAAATTAAAAAAATAATTAAAAATATAAAAAATTTAAATTAACATTCATTAAATAAAAATATTTAAATTTTTTATTAATAATAAATTTATCATATACTTTTAGAACACATATTAACTAAATCTTTACTAAAATTGTTATAATTTGTGTGTTATTCGAAGGTCAGTGAATGTCTTGCTCGCTTGTTCTTCACTTGTTCAGTTGTTCTTTGTTTTTTTTTATTTACTTTTTTATGCTCTGTTTCTGTGGTTAGCTCTGGTTTTGTGTGTCGTGATTTTATTGATTAGTGAATGTCTTGTGATTAGCTCTGGTTTTTTGCTAATTTTGTGTGTTGTGTTTTACTATTTTGTTTTGTGATTTAATTGTACCTAGATTGTGACTGTGTTGATTATTTGATGGCAATTATTGCACTGTTTCTGACTGACTGTTTGTTTGATTTTAGATTTAATGAAACACCTTTTAGGATAAGCCTTGAATCACCTTCAGGGTGGAAATCTCCTTGGTTCATAAACACATTTCTGTCTAGCCCTAGGATTGATACCGAAATTACAATTGAGGTATTGTTGATTCTGTTGGATAATTAGTTAATTACTTTCTTGAAGTGGATTTGAATCAACGGTCTGTCGGCGTAGTCTTTGAAGGTCAGTGGCTCAGTGCTCACTTGTTCTTCACTTGGTCATGTTTTTTTTATATGTAATTGCTTTATTGATCAATGTCATCACAGCAAACATTTATAGGATGAAGAAAGGATTTTGGTTTCTCTTATAGCAAACTTTGAACTCTGAACCCACCTGTTACATATCCTGAGGAGAATGCTGAGTCAGCAGTGCAGCAGCTAAAAAAGGGAAGATAATAACCCCTTTACCTTATCATTATTCTAGACGAAATAATAAAGGAAATGGAGGAATAACTGATTTATTTTAGGAAGCAATAACTGATTGAATCAGTTAGAGGAGAATCAGGGACTGCATGATTTTAGGAGACAATAACTGATTCAATCAATTAGAGGAGAATCAGGGAACTGCATGGTTGTGAAGATTTCGATTAGAGAGAGGGTGAGGCAATAAAAGAAGGAACCAAATAGG
Organism: Arachis duranensis; assembly: GCF_000817695.3. Lineage (NCBI taxonomy): Eukaryota > Viridiplantae > Streptophyta > Magnoliopsida > Fabales > Fabaceae > Arachis > Arachis duranensis. The sequence goes on from NC_029776.3 coordinate 98,472,076, forward strand.
TACTGAGGCATGAAAAGATTTGGAAAGGCCTAGGCTAGGAGAGAAGAGGACTCTCGAAACTCCTCTGCTATCATTTTCTATTCTATTGTAACTTCTGCATTTCCTTTCAATAAATTCCAGCTGAGAGTATTTTGCCTAAAGGGTAACCTGTTCAGTTTGTTTTTGTTTTATCGAGTGTTGTGAGAGCATTTTGTTGGTACCAGTTTTAACACATACTTACAAGAATTGGAGCTTATTCAGATTGCCAAGGGAAGATGGTATTTGGCCAGTTAATCTGTTATTTTCCAAATCCAACCTGCCCAAGTTTGTCAGATTTCCTAATTCTTTTGGTATGTTTCCTGTGATGGCATTCCCTTGCAAAGAACTGCATGATAAAGCATATACACATCAATGATTACACTAAAAAATCCAGCTTGACTAACAAACCACTTTTATCACCTAACTACCCAATCATATGAAAATCTAGCTTGACCAAGATTGAATGAATGTGTCATACTATGAATACTTACAGAGCAGTAAGATTTTTTAGAACTCCTATTCTTGGGGTCAAGGTTCCTGTGAGTCCCATCAATGCTAGCAAACTGCCTGAATCAAATTATGCAAGCACCAATTCAACATACAATTATGGGATTGAAAAATATAATGCTAATATATATTTTTTTTGTGGACAGTGAAAGTAATAGCTGCAGCTACCTTGGCAGCATTTTGATTGAGGGCAAGAGCTACTGAAATAGCTCCTCCTCCTCCTCCATTTACAACACTTTGATCTGGAACAAGGAGCAATTGATGGAGGGAAGACATCAAGAAATTTTGCAGGCAATACTTAGTATTTTGTTTTCTTTTAATGTACTAAATAGTGCTAATAAGGGAAAAAATGATAACATTTCCTATCATTTTATATTAACTTTGCCTATTAAAGTAGTTTTTTGTGTAGAAACATTAGACTTGCTTACCGGTCTTTGTATAATTAATGAGTTGTACAGTAACTTCAGTTTGGTTTCAATATTGGTACTGATCATAAGTTCATAATACCAAAATAGCAATGGTGTTTTCTTTTGTGTTCTCTCCTACCCTTAATAAAACAATAATATAAGGTACAAACAATAAAATCCTGAAGAAATATAAGGTACAAACAATTGATTCATACGTTCCAATAACATTTTTCTAAGGCCGTTCACAAAAATACACGAGAGTCTCCGCCCCGAGGTTTCGTTGTGTCCTGGCCGCTGCTTCAAAATCTTTTCGGTACTGTGCGACGTCTCCGACTTAGCGCACCTCTAATCGCGGAGCCATTGGGTTAAGAGCTGCTCCGGGTTGGAACCTCTTTAGGAGGTCTTGCTTGAACCTCATCCAGGTATGAAAAGGAGTGTGCTCTTCCTGCCATTCGAACCAGGTGAGGGCCTCCCCTTCCAAAGCCATTGTTGCAAAATCCAGCCTCTGCGCCGGAACTACTCCGATTACCCTGAAGTAGCGTTCCATTCTCACCAACCAGCCATTCGGATCCTCCCCCGAGAATACCGGTAAGTCAAGCTTTCGAATTGGTTCGAATCGCCTCTGCGCTTCGTCTGCTGCACCGTTCCCTTCTACCCTCTCGTCATCTTGCTCGTTCCTTCCACCATCATTTCCTCCTCCGGTGTTGTTAGTACCAGCACCTCCACCTTGGTGCTGTTGAGGTAGCAACTCCCTCATTTGTCTCAACAGATTTGCTGAGAATGCCTCCAAGGATCGTTGTTGAGCTTCCTGTAACTCCTCAATCCGTTTCTCCACCGCCTCCAACCTTGACTCCATAGCAGCTCGCGTGGACACCATGCACAGAACACCCAGAACCGGTGCTCTGATACCAGTTGTTAAAACTGGTACCAACAGAATGCTCCCACAGCACTCGGTAAAACAAAAACAAACTGAACAGGTTACCCTTTAGGCAAAATACTCTCAGCTGGAATTTATTGAATGGAAATGCAAAAATTACAATATAATAGAAAAATGATAGCAGAGGAATTTCGAGAGTCTTCTTCTCTCCTAGCTTAGGCCTTTCCAAATCTTTTCCTGCCTTAATACCTATTCGGTTCCTTCTTTTATTGCCTCACCCTCTCTCTAATCAAAATCTTCACAATCATGCAGTTCCCTGATTCTCCTCTGATTGATTCTATCAGTTATTGCCTCCTAAAATCATGCAGTCCTTGATTCTCCTCTAACTGATTCAATCAGTTATTACTTCCTAAAATAAATCAATTATTTAAATCAGTTATTCCTCCCTTTCCTTTATTATTTCGTCTAGAATAATGATAAGGTAAAGGGATCATTATCTTCCCTTTTTTAGCTGCCTGCACTGCTGACTCAGCTTTTTCCTCAGGGTATGTAACAAAGTCACAATGAATAATCACGGTTAGGCATTTCATAAATTACATTTGAGCCTTGAGAAGGTGTGAATAAGATGTTGAGTCGAATGCATTATTTATACCTAACATGCATTATTTAGGATATAATTTTTTCCATGATTAATTATAACATGTGATTAACTACGATTTCTATACTTTATTATATTCATGCACCCTTTTTGGCTCTGAACTTATTATTCTTGCCGCCTAATGAATCTTATTTTAGTTTATAGAAGTAATGTTTGACATTTAATGCTTCATATATAGACAAAAAGGGTTTTGATATAAAAGTGAAAGAAAATTCAATTCACCTAAGGGATATATATGATTTGGTTAGGATTTGTGTACTAAATTATAAGTACAAGGGGGAAGGTCCTTGTTCTCTGGATCTGAAAGGTGATAGAAATGAGCAAATAATATAAGCTTGTGATATGTATGTTGGTTTTGGTTGATTGCCCTGTTATGAAATTAGTGTAGCGAGTGGTATGTGACTTGAGGGAATAGAGGTCGTTTAAATTTGTATTGCATTTAGGGGCAGGTTGAGGAAAAAAAAGGCATGGCGTTTCTAGTGGCAGTTTTTATTCTTCCTGCAGGCACTCTTTTCATTCTCTCAAGCCTTATTGTAATGCAATGCAGGTAATTAATTAAGATCCAATCTGCAAATCGCATTGTTATATATCCTTTCGCTTTTTTGGTTTATGTTTTATTAGTATCGTAGTAAATATCCATTTTTTTAACTGAGATAGATTTCATTTCAATCCAATATGAAATGCCAATAGGCACTGAGGTAGAGAATATAAAATGCCAATAGAAAATGGATATATCATTGAATTAATATATTTAGAGTGACAGATAATTAAAAAAGAATGGAAAAAGTAATTAATATATAATTTTTACTTGTTTTAATTAATATATAGTTACTACTCCTCTATGAGCCGAAGAATTATTAACTGTGAAAACATTGCTTGACTACAATGCAGATTGCTAGGTATTCAAGTTTCTTTTCAACTTCAAATTATGCCTCGTTCAGATTTTTCGAAGTTGATTGTGATTTCTTTCTTTTGTATTCTCTCCAGGGAGTTCCATTACAAATAAATCACAAAACCCCTGATAATACGTTAAGAGTTCTTTTCTTCTTTTTGGTAACTTACTCATTTTTATAATTTATACAAGGTGGAAAAAGAACCCCCTTCAACTCTTATGTGGACTTTGTTTTTGTTGGCTCAAGTCTGTAGCTAGTTTTCATATTGGTTTCTTGACTATCTTTTCTTCCTCTTCTATTTTGGCCTATTTATGAGGATTTTTTCCGGTGCAGCATTATGACAGACGAGGAAAATATGAAGTTGCTCTTTCCAAAATTGACGAGGCCATAGAACACACACCTACTGTTATTGATCTATATTCTGTCAATGTTTGCTTATTAATAATTTTCTAAGATTAGTTTTTTTTTTCAAGTCCTTTTATGTTGTAAAGCTTTGTATTTTAAGTTCACTTAACAGACTATAACTACAATGTAGTTGAAGCATAAGTTTCGGTTAGGTGGGTCAACTTTTAGCATTTGTATGTGGCACTAATTTACAATAAAGCTAAACTAAATAAATTGAGACTGAATTTGGAACTGACCGTGATTTCTTCAAATGCCTAGTATATTATTTGTTGCTTATCTCATGTTAGATTGAAATGCCTAGTATATTATTTGTCACTTTACAGGCTATAGCATTGACGGTGGTATCTATCGGTGTTGCTATCGTTATGGTGACTGATCTGCAATTCCATTTTTTTGGTGCATGTGTGGCATTGGCGTGGATTGTACCAAATGCTATAAATAAAATCCTCTGGTCTCAGCTGCAGCAGCAAGAGAACTAGACAGCTTTGTCGTGAGTAATTTTTATCATTGTTACTTCTTTTTAATGCCAATTTCTCCCCTATTACACACTAACGCTCTAAAAACCCTAAGATTCACTCTCTATACCTTACTTCAACAACGAATTCACTCAACCTCTTTTTTCTTTCTCTCTTAAACATCGAATATTTGATATTTTAAATTGATATTATTTGCAGTTGCTGAAATTCAACCTTTAATGCTTTGATTTGTTAATGCTAAAATTGGATCATTTAGATTATTATTCATTTGTTGTTATAATTGTCATTATTCGTCTGCTAATATTGATAGTGTATTTTGGTGTCAGCTAATAGCTAAGTGTTAGAGGGTTGTTGTTTTAATTTGTCCTGTTTTGTGTGTTAATTTTCATATAATGTGCTCCAATTCTTTTATAGTGGACATATGTACTCTTTTAGTCATAAACTTAATTTGTATAGAACCTTATTAATATATAAAAAATTTAATCATAGATTTTTAGCAAATAAACAGTCATTTTGAGAAAATTAAGGGTAAATTTGGTTTATATTTTTATTTTTGATTCTCATTCAGTCTTTTCTAGCTTTAGAATTTTATAAAAGAAAATTGAAATTAAACAATAAAAATAATAAATTTATTAAATAGAATTTTCAATTTACATTATCTATTTACAATAAAGCTAGATCAATTATTCAAAGGGCAAATTGGCCATGTATGCTTATTAAACAAAGTACAATAATCTTATAATAAAGAGTTCTAGGATGAGTAACCCTACCCCTTTTACCATGAGTTTTCTACCTAGGTTGCGGTTAAATGGTGTACCACCACCTGCAAGACAATACGTTCAAACATGAGTCCTACAACCTATATATACTTGGGGCTAATAGATGATCAAGCATCAAATTATCAAAGTTTTTTTTTTAAAAAGAGTATTAATGTGACCGTGGATACACTAAAATAGTTTCCCTAAGGTGCTTACTTGGATTGGTGGGAATGCTTTGTTCATTCCTGGATGAAGCCATGCAATTGCTTGAAGAGATGAAAAGAAACAGCATTGAGCCAAATGTTTTTACTTATACTTCTTTGATGGACGGTTTATGTAAAAATGGGCATTCATTACGAGCATTAGAGCTTTTAGAAATGATGATTATAAAACGTCATTTGCCTAACAATGTCACTTATACAACTTTAATTGATGGGCTATACAAAGAAGGAAAGCATAGGGAAGCTGTGGATGTTCTTGACAGGATGAGGCTTCAAGGTTTGAAACCAAGTGCAGTGCTGTACGGGAAAATCATAAAGGGCTTCTGTGCTGAATGCAGCTATCAAGAAGCCGCGAACTTCATCGATGAGATGGTGCTTGGCGGTATTAAGCCAAGTCGAGTGACTTGGGGGCTTCATGTTAGAATGCATAACATGGTGATCCAAGGCCTTTGTAGTAGTATTGATCCACCCCGTGCATTTCAGTTGTATCTTAGTACACGAACTAGAGGTGTTTCAATTGAAGTTGGCACTTTTGATTGTTTAGTCAAATGTTTTTGCAAGAGGGGAGACCTGCACAAAGCTGCTCGAATTCTTGATGAGATGGTATTAGATGGCTGCATTCCAGATGAGGGAATATGGAATGCAGTAATAGTTGGACTTTGGGATCGGAAAAGAGTTAGAGAAGCCACTGAGCTACTGCTTGCTGAACTGAAACAGAAATTTGTTGAAGCTGAAAGTTAAAGCTTGTAAAATTTTATACCACATGTATGCGCATTGCATTTTCCAAAGTCTTGGGTAAATTAAATTCAGGTAATTGCAAAATTACTTGTTATGACTCATAATCTGCTCTCTTCTTGTTTTAGGTATAAGAGGAGTTGTCACTCTAGTTACAATAAATTGGCTATATTCCAAATGCTCCTCACTCTTTTCATAATGCAATTTTCCACCTAAGGGAATTAATAGTTTCTATTGGTAGTTTATTCAATGATATCTACTCCAAACACAGTCAATATTTAGATGGCTATTACTGAATGCTGAATAAATGTTCATTGAAGAGACAATATTGACCCATCCTCTTTCTGGTTGTGTCAGGGGAAGATGACAGGCTAATGTTAAAAGTCTATGGTGAGGATAAATTAACTATGCATCAAATCTCTTCTGGAAAACGGTTGTGAAAGTATGAGACAAGGAGCAAGACAAGTTATTTAAGGTAGATTCAACTTGTTTAGGGGTTTCTGAAGCAATCAATTATCCTTAGAATATTTGGCGTAATGATGAGTTGATAGATAAGTCTTTCTTGTGATAGCTTTAGAACAGCCTTAAATATTAAACGAAATTATTGAAAAGGGAAAACTAAATTGGATAACATGCCATATAAATAACGAGGTTCTGCCATCAAGTGAATATACATATCACCACATGGACAAGAAAATGATGAAAAGGGTTGATTATCCATTCACTGACTGGGGTTACATACACGGTTTCAATACAATATTGAGCATTACAACATACAAATGGGAAACTAACCAACTTCAACTGCTTCTAACCGAAGTAGTTATATAATTTATCCACATTTGAGAATAAGTATACATGATTGCCACATATAGCATGTTCCCAACATGATAAATCACTAATCAATTAAAATTATTGAAATTGAAGTTCATTACAAACATGAATGTAAAAGATCAGTATTAACTTGTTGAAAGTGGGAAGCCAATTCCATGTCTCTTTGTAGGAAATACAACAAAGAAAATGCTGCAGAAAATGCCAATGCCCACAGGCAATACTGTGAGGATTTCCTCTGTCTCTAGAGATGGCTCTGGAAAGAAGCAACTTACTACATTCTGATCAAATAATGCAATTGCTGCAAACACCAAAGCTGATACAGCTGCATGCATGAAATCTATAAACCGCAATTTATATTTAGCAGCAAATTCTGGTGGAAGTGTGGTTGATCCATCGATAAGCCACAGGCCTGAAAATGTGGCAAACCCATAACAGATGTTCCCCTTGCTGTCTTTTATGCTATCTGTGAAGCATAGCAAGATGCATAAGGCACCACAGATAGCTACAAGTACAGCAGTCATGGTCTTGCTGACCAAGTCGCAGCTGCCCTCGTTTGTGAAGATTGGAGACAGAAGACGGAAAGCAAGGACAGTGCCAGTAGGTAGAAGGTTTGCCAAGTTTGCTGTGCTCTCAAATGTCTGGCTAATGGCTTTCTGAATCTGGTTCCTCTCTGCCTCCGGAATCTCTGCATTGCTCAGGAGTGGGATCTTTTCTTCTTGATTCTGGGTACCACTTGCTTCAGCATCCATGGCTTATAGAAAGACCTTTCAGCTGCCTCTATCTTCTGTTCTGTTTTGGTCACGTTTGTGCTGTGTCTTTGCAGCATTGGATTGTTGGAAATTTATAGTTAGGCAAACTTGAGTAGTTCCAAAGAGAGAGAAAGGGATGCTAAGAGAGGTTATATGCCATTTCGTGAAAGAAACACAAACTGAAAAACATGATAATGTTGTTTTTTGATGTATTTTTCAAAGTGGAATATTTTTGTATCCCATGTGGGTTTTTGTATTGCTTGAAAGCATGCATGACAGACTGACAGTTATGATTTATGAATTCAACTTGCTCATGGAGGAAAGCTATACACGATAGATTGGAGGAATAGGTCAGAGTAATTAATTATGAAATAAAACAGAAACAGATTGCTATATTTTATGTTGAAATTTACCAACGTGGTGATTTTGCATTGTCATATCTTGACTTTGATCCAGATGAATTTTCTTTTTCCCTATTTCCTGGGAGATATTAAAAGATGTTGGTCAAAATTAACAATATGATCCATATATTTAAGGAATTCCAAGGGTTCCTTCCTTCCTTCCTATTACAAGAAAATATAATTTGAACTTTAGATCTCATGCACGTGTAATATTACTCACTAGTAAAACCTTCATATTGGTTTAAATTAATATTCTAAGTGTGGTTAATCTTGCTCTTTTTAGAGGCGTTTTCCCAGAGTATAATTCAAGTTCTCCTTATTACTATAAATCATACTATTTTTCTACGATTTTGCCACTATATCAACACTTTTGTTGATATTATTTCTCTTTTAAGATATCTGTCATTCAAAAATTTTGGTACATCGATAATTTAGTATATTTTAATTTAAATTGTGAATTTTTTATTTTTAATATTGGAGTGATAGTGGTGTTTTAAATGTGGATTGTTGGGGTGTTATACTCAAATGTGGGATCGTTTAACTAGAGAAGCAGAAATCGGACCGTCCGATTTGTTAGAGGTACACAAATCGGACCGTCTGATTTCTAGAGGTATAGAAATCGGACCGTCCGATTTCTGAGAGGTACACAAATCGGACCCAGGGATTTCTGAGAGGTACACAAATCAGTCCCAGGGATTTGTGTTAAAAAAAATTAAAAAATTTTAAGTACAGAAATCAGACTCAGGGATTTGTATACTTCCACAGTTTTGAAAAATACAAAAAATTACAATGTTAAAGTACATCACCACTTTTACTTCCATAATAAAAAAAATCAGCCCTTAAATTGTATCTAAAATATATTGAGTATTTTATGTACAAAATTTTCAAATAACGGAAAAAGAAGGGAATGTAATTCAAGACTGAAATCCTCTGAACACATGACATTTCAGAATGCTTACATGTGCAAACTTACTATTTTTTTTTCAATAACGTATAACTTGAAGTCACGGATAATTTGTTCCAAACATGATTATCTCATTGTTTACACACATGAATATAAAAAAGATTTAATTTGTTGAAAGTGGGAAGCCAATTCCATGTCTCTTTGTAGGAAATACAAGAAAGAACATGCTGCAGAAGACACCAATTCCAACCGGCAATGCAGTGAGTATTTCCTGTGTCTCATT
>NC_029776.3:98481298-98489962 GCF_000817695.3 Arachis duranensis
ACACACTCCCCCATTCCCTTTCTCTCCCCATCGCAGCCCCCTTCCCTTTTCCTCTCCATCGCTGCCCCCTTCCTTCTCTCTCCTATCGCAGATCATATAAAGGCACAGATAGAAGCATACACAACAGAACACAATATCACAATTCAAATTACAATCTACCAATATCATTTGTATTTCTTTCCAAATGTATTACACTATTTCATCAATTACATTAAAAAAAAGAAAAAAAATTCACCTACATACCCCCAAATTTCTTACCAAGATGATCATGTAAAGCACTCTTATCAATTTCTTGGTGATGGTAACTCTGGCAAATAGTAAAAAATATTCTGCACCAACAATTCCACCAAATTTACAATGACCAACACACCCACAATAACCGTGAAAAACTGTAGAAACGAGTCCTGTGTATCAATTGCTATAATAAACAAAACCAAAAAAATCACGAAAACAAAGTTACAGATGAACATCAAAAACGTGACCAGAAGTAAGTGATGAACAAACACTTGAAGATTTTAGGGATTGTAGAGATGGTGGAGGAAAAGGAGACAACTTTGTTGGTGTAGAGGGAAACGACGGTAAAGACGATGGCGGCGGTGGAGAGGAGAGAGAAGGCGAAGAGGAAGAAAAGGTAACATATTTCTGGAATGTTCAGAAATTGTAGCTTCTCTAGTGCTAGATCCATTATTCCTCCTCCTCCTCCTCCTTCTTCTTCTTCTCAGATTCTCGTTCTGTTCTTCTCTGATCTGAGAGAGAGAATCAAAAATTTTGGTTTGTAGTTACTTTGAAAGGATGCAATTTTGAGATATTAGATTATTGTTCTTTTTTATTGCAGAAATGAGATGAGATGAGATGAGATGAGATGAGATGAGAGAGAGGGAGAGGGAAGGGGGCTGCCATGGGGAGGGGAAGGGAAAGGGAAAGGGGGCTACGATGAGGGAGGGGGAGGGATTAGGGTTTGGAATAATATTTTTAATTACAAATTCTAACTCAAAATAAACTTCTTTGTCAGCAAAAATTAGTGAACACGTAAGTATCTTACTCGCCAGAGCCATGGTCCGGCAAGCACGAGGATACGCTTGACAAATTTTTAAAACATTCAGGTATCATTTTGTCAATAACAATAGTCAGGTATCAAAATGTCAGCGTTTGAATCTTTCGGGTATTGATTTGGTCATTACATCTAACTACAAATAAAGTTTCACCTGAATTTTCACAAACAACTAATGTTTTGAAGATTATGTTTCATCCCATCAACCAAGAATACATCATTAATGAAGGTAGAAAAGTTCTTACCAACCTTACATACGGCCACTATCTTTCCCTTTCCATCATCATCGAAAGTCACAAAACATCCATCGTACTTGTTGAGCTTGATGAAGAATGTGAACTTTCTGGTTTTGTGCTTAGAGTATCCACTATCCAAGTACTACATGTCTTTTTTCTTTTTGGATGCTAGGCAAATCTGCATAATACTCTTAAGTTAGGTATCTAAATCATTTTGGATCCTTTAATGTTAAACCTTTTTAGTTGCCCAAGAACATTGTATTTTCTAATCACCTTGTAGATTTTATTACCAATTTTTTTTCAAAGATAAAGTATTGAATAGGTAAATGACCAAATTAGTTGTATGTATGACAAAAATTTTTGCTTGCTGGTTTTTCAAAATGATTTGATGTTTAAAAGCTTTTGTTTTTGGATGTTAAGACTTCATTTTCAAAACAAGAATTTTCAAAAATAATTTTAGATTTGTCATGATACTCAAGCCAGCTTTTTTAAAGAGAGGTTTATGATTAGCTAATAATTTGTCTAAGTTTTTAAAACTTTGGACAAACTTAGCTATGTCTTGATTTAAACACTTACCCATTATGTAAACTTTCATTTTCTTCAATGCAGTTCAAAAAGACAATGATAGAATATTTTTTATTAAAATTTTTAATTTTAGATTTAAGTCATTTAGTTTTTTCAACAAGATCAACAATATTTTCAGCTTCTTTTAGTTATTATTTGAGGTAAGCATTTTCAGTCTTCAAAATATCAATTTCAGATTCAAGTTCATAGCATTGATTAAAAAATTATCTAATTTTCTCAGTGAGATCATCAATCATTTGATGGAGTTCATCATTATTGGGTACAAAATATGTTACCTCATCATCTTGATTATGATCAGCCATTAAGAACGCTTGAGAGTTATGATCAGATTCTTCATCCTCTTCAGAGTCATTTTCCAAATCTTTCCATGAAGTCATGAGCACCTTTTTCTTGTCTTTCCTAGTCTTGTCTTCCCTCTCGAGTTGCTTTCTTTGCTTCTTTCTTTTTGTCTTATTAGCCTTCTAAGTTTTCTAGCAAAAAATACAATTTCGTCATCTGATAAACAGTCGCTGGAATCATCTTCAAATGATTCAACACAAGACTTAAGAGCTACTCCTTTCTTTTTTCTGTCATTTTTTATGTAAGTGGTTTCGTAAGCAAGTAAATTTCTTCTAAGCTCATCATTGGGAATTTTGTTCAGGTTACTGCTTTCGGAGATAATAGTAACCTTAATTTTTCACTCTTTTGTTAGGCTTCTTAGAACTTTTCTCACTAGCACTTGTTCGAAATGAGTAATTTTCATAGTATCCAAGCTATTTTTGATGATAAAGAATCTCTCGAATATTTCATCTGTTGATTCTCCTTCATTCATAGCAAATATTTTATATTCCTTGCTTAGCATATCAATTTTATTTTACTTGCTCAGTACCCTTATGTGTAACTTTGAGCTTATTCCAGATTTTTTTTACTATTTTGTATCTAGATATTTTCTGGTATTTCTCAAAGATGATGGCACAGTTTAACATGTTGACATCGTTGGCATTACATTTCACCTTTTTCTTATCATCTTCATCCCATTCTGCTTCTTCTTTAGGAGTTAAAACTCCATCAATGTTTGTTTTGGTTGAAATTTGAGGACCATTCATGATCATCTTCCAGAGGTTGTAATTTATAGACTGTAAAAAGATATTCATTCTTTCTTTCCAGTAGTTGTAATTTTTTTTATTCAAAAATAGAAGTCTGTTGTTTGATTACCCTTCTATCAGAGTGTAAGCCACTATATTGGATCCCATGTTGTTGGTCATCTGGATCTTTCCTCCAAACTGAAAAGCTTGATCTCTTTGAGACCAAGCTCTGATACCAATTGATAGATATCAGTGACTTAGAGAAGGGGAGTTGAATCTAAGCCTCTTTTAACTTTGCTTGCTTTTTTTAAAACTAGATGGATCTTGTAGTATCTGTTGAGTTACCTCGAGTTGAAAAGAAGGAGATACTTTTAATTTGTCTCTTGTCAATGGAGAAGGCAAAACAGAATTATGAGAAGGGATAGATGCTGTGAAGTATTTCTGATTATGAAAAGCAGGAGATAATTTTATTTTGTCTCTTAGAGAAGAAAACCAGAATCAAAACAGAGAGAGAGAAGTAATACAACGATATATCCTAGTTTAACTACCTTGTGCAATGTAGCCTACATCCAATCTCCATCATAACTATGATGAAATTTCACTATCTTTAACTAAGATTACATTCACCAATTTTCTTAGGATTCAACCCAATCCTATCTGAGACAAATCCAACTTCTACTAAAGCCAGATTTGACTAAGACCTCATCCTTGATTTACAACCATTAAGTGCTCACCCAACTTAGTAAGGAAATCTCCTCAGGATCATGATAACAAAACAGAAATACATACAATGAATTTCTGAAATAAACATTTAGTTTTTTTCCAAGTCTAACTCTCTCTGCCATTTTCTACTTAATGACTTTTTCTTACATTCTTCACTGTAATGCCTTTTTTCATTGAAATAAAAAAATATTAAACTGAGAAAATAGAATATTCAATTGAGAACTATAAAGGAGAAGAAGGTATAGCTTTGTAAGCTATGGAAACCCAAACTTTGTGCTCTCACTCCTTGCTCCAACCGTTGACTGCTTACCCCTTTAATAGAGGAGTAAAGCTTTCAGGTTGAAATTTTACTTCAGCACATTTGACTTCTTCTCCCAAAAAATTAACAGTAGCAGTGGTGTAGAAGAATAGTAGCAGTGATGAAGCCATACATGCATCCATACATTCTATCTTCTCTTTCATCATTTTTTATGTTGCTTCAAGAATATGAGCCTTTTATTTGTGCTTTGGCTCCAAATTTTTTTTTTGTCTGTTGATTCGTAGTATAGATCTCCATAATCTTCAACTTCTTGATCTTTCCAGTTTAATGAATGCAGAGAGGAGATGTCTTCAACAATTTTCAATGAAGCATAAATAAAAAAATATATCTCTGATGCATTCATAAGATGTGATCTTTCCTTAAAACCCTATCTAATTGATTTGCTTGATTTTGATAACTCTCTTTTTTCTTCTTAATTTGAGCCCTAGTCAGAGCTTTTCCTTTTTTATGCTTTCTTTCTGAACTTCTTTATGTGGGTGATAGAAAAAAAAAGAGAAAAGAGAATTTGATTTAGTTACTTGTGTTTAGTTCAGATTAAAGTGAATTGCTTTTCTACAATTAGGTTAATGACTAGCAACTATTCTTTGGATTATTAGTGGGTGAATGGACTTGGATCACCGATTTACTATATATTTTTTCTTAGGCCAGCCAAGATTTTTTTTTCCCTCTTCTTTGGAGATTAGCCATTATTCTTTTGAACAAGTGAAGTGAATTTTGAAGCTAATTGAGCCTAATGCTTTGTATTAATTTCCTACACCATTAAGCAAATTAATCACACATACAATTTAGTTTTTAATCCATTAATAATATTTAATCATTATCAATTAATCTTTTATTAGTTCTTTAAATTCAACAATAGTAATTAGAGTTTTACTTTAGACTATTTGATTGTATTTTATTAATTTGACTTTTTATTCTGTACGTACACTTGATATTTAATAAAATCATTATTTTGTTTCTATTATTTAGAATTTAATTACTAATTATGTAAAAAATTAAAAAAATAAATTGAATTTGACTACTAATTGTGTTAATTTTTTTAAAAAATTGAATTTATCAAGAAAAATCTGACGGTAAGTAGACGCAAAACTGGCAAAAATTTTTCGTCAATAACCAAATAATTTTTGAAGCAAAGAATAAACTGCAGAATCCACTGATAATTACCGTCGGATTTACGAAAATTATACTAATAAAAATTTGATGTAAAATCCGACAGTAATATATTTATCGGTAGATTATTTTTGTTATTTCTCCAATAAATCTAATAGTATTCACTATTTTCTTGTAGTATTTCTTTTCCTAATTGACTGTAGTTAATTACACCTTTAGTTAATTACTTAGCAGAGTTATAATAAAAAATATTAAATCCCTAATATTTTGGTCGAGTTCTTGTTGTCCAGTCCTCCGGACACTCCAATTAATACGGGGATGCGCATTTGGATAAGGTCCTGTAATACACTCCAATTACATTACACGTGTACTAAACAAGCATAACACATGGGATGGAGTCCGGAATGCATGCATGCATGCATAGCCATATTGAAACTTTAAACCTTTCCTCCCCAAACCACAACTTTATTTTTCTTCATTGTTGGGAAAGAGAATTATTGCGTAGCATAGGGTTAATCATAGATCGTCAAAGTACGAAACCTCACTATAAAGTGTACATGATTTAGTGTCGGTTTTTTAGGGATTTAGTGGCGGTTTAACTATCTACAAGAGCAAAGTGTTAAATAATGAACGGATTGAAATAACGACATATGTCTCGTTAAGTCGTTATAACAACTAACAAGAGCATCAAAAAAGAAATTTCTATATATCAAGTGACACTACGCATCACAAAATTAGAGAAAGTGATGGATAATATTTTAGAGGATACTATATGCCACGTGAAGTATTCTTTATTGTACTAGTCTTTTTCTAATTTCTAGTACTATGCGTATAAACTACGTACGAAGCATCAATGGGGTTGAAAATAGTATAGTTTGAATTTGAAAATGTTAAAGTGTATAGATGGAAACATATTATTTATTCGTAGCTTGTGCATTACGGTGCTTGAGACTTTGTGAGAGGGACGTCACACTGCATGCACGCGTAATTCCCACATTATTCTATATACATATTGTTATTATCAATATATATAATATGTAAATACAGTACATTTAAATGGCATCAGATTCTGATCAACATTACTTGTTTAGGACAATCAATTTTGTATCATCACCTAGCTAGCTGTTGGTTTTACACCAAAATTTTCACGAAATTTTTTTAACTAGCTAGTTAAAGTTATATCATTTTCCTAATGAGCTATGGGTACCTATTAAACCCCGGCTATATATATAAGATTAATTATCAAATCAATTACTAATATAAAATATCATGATAGTAATTTTTTTAAAAATTTAAGTTGATAAAAATTTTTTTATGATATAATATCAAAATTTATATAATCAAAAGATTTTTAGTTCAATCCTTGTTATTCTAAAAAAAAAATAGCATAGGCAAATTAAAAAAAAAAATTATACAAAAATTTTTAAGCAAACATAAAAAAAAAAACTCTTAGTAAAATTAAAAATATAATTATTTATTATGTATCCATTTTTATTAAGTTAAATTTAAAAAAAAATTTCATGACAAAAATACATATTAAAATATAATATATATTAAAAATTAATTAACATATTATGTATTTATATACATATATAATAACTGAATTTATGGCTAAATTTTAGTATAAATATAGTAATTTTTATAAATCCTCGATGTTGCCACATATGGACACGCTAATACCAAATAGTAGTATAGTATATATAAATAGTTTATAATAATATTTTAATCTTTTTGTTGATATTAAACTACACACTAATGACTTTTGATATTTTTTATGTCCATTTTAAATATATGAAGCACTTGAAAGAGTAAGGAACTAATTTCGTTCTTCGTTCCAATTTCATGCATAGCTTAATTAAGTCTCTTAAAAGTTTAATTCACTTAAAATGGTCTTTTAAATTTAATTTTATAATTTAATCTGATCTCTTAATTTTCAATTTGTCCTTCCAATTTTGAAATCGTAACTCAATTTTCATCTCTCAATCACTACAATTTTTAATGTCATGTCATGAATAAAACCTAAAACAATATCATTTCAATTCGTTAACTCTGTGACTCCCCTCAGTTCTTCTCAAACCCATCACCATACCACCACGCATGCAACATCTAGAAAAAAAAAAAAATTGCGGATCTACCATACGTTGGGGCGAATCTGTCACAAGCACATTGTTAGGTTATTACTAGACTTTTGTTCAAACTATAAGACTAATCTTTTAGTGTATGAATGCATGCCCAAAAGAAGTTTACGTTACAAGAAATACGCTGAATATCATTAATATTAGCAGTAGCCATTATCGACGAATTTAGCAGCGTATTTTGCGTCAAATATGAATAAGATTTAGTTTCCATAATTAGTTATTGTTAGATTTTATGTTCCATCATTGAATCTGATAGTAATCTGATGGTTCTGGTTGAACTTGAGAAGGAGGGGGTTGAATCAAGTTGGTTTAAAATTTAGAGTTACAAATTCTGTTGTAGTGGAAGCTTGAGTTGCAGGAGATTATTTGAAATAGTCTCATATTCAGAACAGTAAAGAGTAGGGAAGAGAAGATGAAGACCAGCATATATCCTGGTTTGGATTTTTTCGTGCAATGAATCCTACATCCAGTCTCTACCACAAATCATGGTGGAATTTTCACTAATCATTCACAGATTACATACACCAATACTATTGAATTTCACCCAAATTCAACTAGTATCTACCCCCTAAACTTTTACCACCAAAAGCTTAGCTTCTCATAGTGCTGACCCAACTAGGAAGGAGAATCAACCAGATTCAATTTCCCAAGTGCTAACCCAACTTGAAAGGGGAACTAATCCTAGTTCATAAACCCAAAATACATCAGAAATCAGTGGCTATTTTGCATCACTCTTGCCTTTTCTCTCTTGGCTTTTGATTCTCACACAATTGTCTTTTTCAAAACAGAAAATAACGCAAGACAGCCATAACTTAAAATCAGAATTAAGCTTGAGTAGAAGAAAGAGATTCCAGCTCTATGTTAGAGATGGTGCTCTGAATTTGTGTGCTCTCTTTCTTGACCTCCAATGTTGGAGTGAAGCTTGCTATATATATCTTCATCTTGACTTCATTGTAGCTTCTTCCTTTTGCTTGTCCTTGCTGCCCGTTGGAGCTGGCACAGCTAGCAAGCTGTCCTTCTTTATCCTGCTCCACTACTCCTGCTGCTGGAGAAGTTCGTCTACCACCTCTGTTGTCCTTGGAGTTTCTTTCTTCCTTGGCATGCTCTTCTTTTGCATCCTGCTCCATGATCTCTGCCATACGAGGAGCTGCTCCTTGTTTCTGCATATTTGTGTTTTGCTCAACCACCAACAAAATGTTGCTCTGCTATTGTCCTCGGATTAGTGGTTGTTCCCTTGTGTCCTTGGAGTGATGAGAGTGTACCAGCTGTCCTTGTTGCTTTATTATACCAACACTTGTCCTTTTCCCTTTCCAGCTGTCTTCCTTTAGCTTTTAGTAAAACATATAACATAATGGACGTTGCTATGAGGATGAGCTTTGGCTCTTTGCTGAAGCACTTGTTGGACTTGGACTGAAGCAATGTGAACTTGGATACTTTG
>NC_029776.3:98490062-98495143 GCF_000817695.3 Arachis duranensis
AAATTTTATCACTAAATTTTATTAAATTATATTTTATTTCACTAAATTTTATTTTACTAACCCTGATATAATTCATACATTTATTGTGCAATAACCGAGCTTGCATGTTATCCAAACAAAGGAGAGAGTGGCCGAATTTCACGGTGAAAACCGTGAGTACCTTCTATTTTTTTTTTCAATTTCTTTTGATTCGTAACTTCAATTAAAAATTTAATCCGATAAAAATGTTCTATTTTCTTTCTCTACACATTAGTATTACTTTTATTCGATAGAAATTGATGGTAACGTAGTTCTCCCTTTTTTTTAAGTTCGGCCAATTAAAGTTCTAGAAGATACAGACGATTTCTGATACTTTTCTTTTCAACAGCTCAGTAAAAAAACTTTTCTGGAGCTTTCGTTGATTTTGATTTCATACAAAGGTAGGGGATTTATTTTAAAATTAACTGTTTTAATTTACGAATGCCACTGAAATTTAGTGAGTAACTGCAAATAATTTATAAATGTCTCGTTTGACTAATAGATGAAAATTGATGAAATTGAAATTGTTAATGATTGTGAATATAATTGAATGTGATAAAATCGCGATTAATTTTGTGTTATTTGTGAAATTGATTGAATTTGGCGATGAAATTGGTTGAATTGTGGCTGTGAATAATGATTTAACTGTTTGAAAGTGACTAATTACTCGAATTCCTGGTTACGCTGATTTCTTGATTTAGTTGTGGAATTGAGATTTATTTGATGATGATGGACATTGTTACAAGCTTGTTAGAGAATTTATTGGTTACTAAACTGAACGGGTTGGGGTACCTTGCTATTCTGATCGTTGTTGACAAAAAGATAAGTGAATTGTGGAGATTGAGGTTTTATGAACAAAAAATAGATTGAGTTTGGATTTCAAAACTGATTTCTTAAAAATTGATTTCTTAACTAAAACAATAATTTTGAGGATTTATAAATAATTTTGGAATTATTAAAAGTATATGGCTATAAAATATGTTGATTATTAAGAATTCTGCTGATTTGATAATTGTTGAGAAAAAGGCTGGTGATTTATTGAAAAAGAGGAAATCCGTAAGGGTAGCTAAGCCTGAATTTTAGGCGAAGTGCTACCAAAATTTTTATAAAATTTGGGACTTTATTTAAAATGCGATTTTAAAAGATTTGTTTTGGACAGTTAAATTATTTGAGGTTTATTTAGTTGGGAAAAGATTTATTCTATTTCGAATTCGATTTATTTAAAAAAGTATAATGTTTTAAATCCAATACTTTGAAGAGAGATTTTGTTTTAAATTATGAAATGAATTCGGTTTGTTAAGAATAAGAAAGAAAAGGGATAAGAGAACGCGGCACGTATGATTAAGGAATGACTAAAAAGGTCATGAGAGGGTGATAGAAAGTAAATAGTTGAGGTGCTGATGTGTGAATGATTGTGTGGGGATGTCCGTGTATATGAAATGGCTTCCAGGAGAAAGTGGCACATGCTTCAGTTGAAGAATCAGCGCCTGCAAGTACTTGCAGAGGTCATGTTCGGCATACTTCAACTGGAGAATCAGCGCCTGCAAGAAGTAGAAACTTGCAGAGGTTATGCCGCTGGAATGCCTTATCTGACTTGCGAGTCAGATTGCGTCGGATGCGGGTCGAAACCGACAAATGAGCTCATTACCTGCGATAAGACTAGACATGCATCATTCTTACTTACACATTTGTATTTGGTTGTGTTTACTTATCTTGTTTATTTGTGATTATGTTGGTTGTCTTATTGCGACTTGGTGTGTGTTGAATTGAATCCTTTACTTGTTCTATTAGTTTGTGGATGTATTGAGGTGATTAATAACTGTTGTTGTGACTAAGAATTATTTAGGTGGCTAAGAGATAGTTGGTATGACAAGTTTTGTGACTGAAATCTGTTTTAAGTTTAGAAATTTAAAGAAAAGTAATTAATTATCTAAAGTAGAATTAAAAAGTATGTTCAAAGGTTTGATAAAAATAGTTTTATTAAGTAAAGTTAATTATTTGCATCTTAATTATTACTTTTACGGTATTCTCATTCTCTACTGAGAACACATGGTTTGTTCTCACCCCTAAAATCTTTCACCTTTTCAGTGACACAGGTTTGAAGACTCGGTATAAAACTGCAGACGATTAATAGATTTACTTATGATTCCTGTCGTTTTTATAGAGTTCTCTCGCCATTGCTACTTTAGTTTCTATTTTATCCAATGGGATAGGGATTGTTTTTGAGTTTCATTTGAATTCTTTTGTGTAATATTTATTACTATTACTAATTATGTGATTATTATTACTTGGTGTTCTTTAATGAATGATTTTGATTATTAACAAACAAGATTTTTTTTTTGGAATTTTCTCAAAAACTGAAACGCAATATCAACGTAAAGACTCAATATTAAGACTCCTACTTTTGGTACGATCATGACGTGCTAAAAGTTAGGGTGTTACAGGAGTGTAGATGATTCATATAAGAGTTACGATTTTTTTTTTGAACTTTATTTTTAAAGTACTATTCACTTCTGAGTGTAATAATTATGAACTAATATACGGTGGGAACTAATTGCGAATAAAGAGAAGATAGAAAGGGAAGAAAAAATGAAGAAAGGAAGAGAGAACAAGCCAATATAAAAGTGGTAGTGAGGCATATGTAGATAGATAATAGTAAGAAAAAATAATAATAAAAACAAACATTAAAAATTCTAAAAGAATAATAATAAAATTTTTTAAGCTATTAAAATTATACGAGAGAAAGAGTGATTTAAATATAAATTTTTATATCTACTTTAAATTAAACATAATTGAGAAATAAATAAATTTAAAAATATTTATAAATTTTTATTATCTTCATTGTTACACATAGTAACAATGTAATGATTTTAGTATTATACTTAAATTAATTTAAATTTAATTATTCTATATATTAAAAAAATTAAATAACTTATAAATTTTTTTATTTTTATTTAATTATTCTATACAAAATTTCTGAATGCTTAAGATCTTAAATTTTTTCTTAAAATGATAAAGTATGATTTTACAAGTAAGTATGAAAAATAAATATCTATATAATAGTTATACATCTAGATATCTAAATCAAACAAAAAAAGAATTCTTTTAGCAAATCTTTAATAATTCAAACGTTAACACAATGGATAGCTAAGAATCAAAGTGATAAATAAAAATGAGAGTTGCCATAATGGTACGGTAGTAATTGATTGCGATTGGGGTTAACAGAAGAAGATACCAAGAAAAGGAAATAAAACAAGGCAATATAATAGTAACAATGAGACAATAATAGTTATTATCCATGTAAAAAGAATGAAAAAACAGATATATCAAACAAATATTTCTATTAGAATTATGCATAAAGATAAAAAAAATATTTTGAATATAAATTTTTGAATTTATTTTAAATTAAATAAGATTGAGAAAATAAATAAATTTAATATATAAATAACTAATTTTATGATTTTAAAAATAAAAATATAAAAATATTTTTTATAATTCAACTGAAAAACTGCTGACCTGTTGAGCTGCTCGTTTTAAATAACGTGCATTACATGTTTACGAAAATAGAGAATGACAGAACGTGCTCTAAATGAAAATTTGTACGTGGTCGTGTCACAACCACACCATTCCTACCATAATCTGGTTTTAGAAGTTGAAATAGTCTTATTGATTATTTGAGCCAACTGTTATATCTAATTCTTTTAAGGTAGCGTTTGTTTTTTATTATTATTTATTAGAAAGGAATCAGATGACGGCGATACTAATTACAGGGCAAACGAATTGAGAACAAGATTGAGATAAAACTTTAAAATTTTTTCTATTCCATAACAGATTTAAAATGAGCAATATTAGGTAATTAACTGTTTTCGGTAAATATTAGTCCATTTTTTTAAATTATCTTACTTATTTTAAATTATAAATTTAAAATTATAAACTCTTAATTCTACATTTTAAATTATAAATTTTATATTTTAAAGTTGATTAATATTGAATAATTAAAAGTTAACTTCTTATATTTTCTCTTTTAAAATAATTTTGCTTCAAAAACTGAGGATACAAAATCCATATTTTAAAGATGAGTTATGTTACGTGTATACTAAAATCAGTTATTAAAATCAGTTATTATATATTTATATATAAATATATTGATAATTAATTTTAGTAGTTAATTTTAATATATAAATAATATTTTTATTTAAAAATAATTCTTAAATTTATTTTTTACTTTTATAAAGAAAACATGAGATATCTGTTTATGATCTTTTATCATCTTTGATACTTCCTATTCCAGAACATGATCCAAACAACGAAAATTTATACGTGGTCATATCACAACCACAATATGCCCCTACCATAATCTGACTTTAGAAGTTGAAAGAGTCAGAATATTTGAGACAAATGCTATGTATCTAATTCTTTATTAAGGCGGCCTTTGATTATTATTTGTTAGAAAAGAATCTGAATACAGAGATGTTAATTACAGGGGAAGCAAGTTGAGAACTAGATAGAGATAAGTTTAAAATTGTTTCTATTCCATAATAGTTTTAAAATAATTTTTTGCTTCCAAAGTATGAGATACCAGATCCATATACATTTGAAGATAATTTTTAAATTTATTTTTGTAACTTACAAAAAAAAAGTAATTACTCAAATCAGTCTTAAAAGATTTTAAAATAAAATCAGATATTTTAGTCTTAAAAAAATTAATACACAGATCAATTTTTAAGGTTTTATTCTGACAGATAAATCAGTCTTCAGTTTATTTTTCGACAGAGTGATTATCGATATCAGTCTCCAAGAATTTAAAAAACGAATATTTTAGTCCAAAAAAATTAATGTACAAATTAATTCCCAACGTTTTTTTCTATTAGACATAACAGTCCTCCGTCCAAAAATAAAATAAAATAAAATAATTATTATTAATTATATAATAATATTATACTATAATTTTTTGTATTTTTTAGACAAAAGTAATGATAATTTTTTTTATTAAATTATTTTATATATATATAGTCATTCAATAATAATAATAATAATAATAATAATAATAATAATAATAATAA
>NC_029776.3:98495381-98503010 GCF_000817695.3 Arachis duranensis
TATTATTATTTTTGTCTAAAAAATAAAAAAATATAGTACAATATTATTGTGCAATAATAATAATAATTATTATTTTATTTTATTTTATTTTTGGATGGAGGACTAACAGAGAGAAACATTGAGGATTGATTAGTACATTAATTTTTTTGGGGGACTAAAATGTCTGTTTTTAAAATTATTGGGGACTGATCTAGGTAATTACTCTGCTAAAAAATGAACTGGGACTGATTTATTTGCCGAAATAAACTTTGGAGATTAATCTGTGTATTAATTTTATTTGGGAACTAAAATGTCCAATTTTAAAATCTTTGAAATTGATTTGAATAATTACTCAAAGAAAAGATCTGAGAAATATGTTTCTGATATTCTATCATGCATCTTTCATACTTTCTGTTCCAAAACATGATCCAAACATGTCTCTATTAACAAAATTTAAAACTAATGAAATTTTTAAATGTCGTTCAACGGAATCTTTGTTCATGTATTTTTATGTTAGGTTTGATTATTCTTATCAACGTAGCTGAGATAAAAGAGGAGGGAGAGAGAAAAATAGAAAGTAGTTATCTGACTATATTGCATTGATTAGAGAATTGAGTTGTTACAAAAGAGTAGAGAGCATGCTTTTTATACTACTGGACTCCATGAACTACATGCAAACCATGCAAAAATATCTCACTCAATCCTATAATTTGCCTCAATATTCTGTTATGCATGTCTTTTTCTATTGGTTTGTTCCTTATATTCCTATAAATCTAGTAGTTAATTGTTTTGACAAAAAGAAAAAAAGATATAAATATGTACAAATACATATAATGACTAATATTTTTAGTGTTTATATAGAATATTTTTTGTTCAAGATTAATAAGAACAAAAAAAACACACTCTATAATCTAAAGTAAGCAGTTAGAGTAATATTCTCTCTAAATTGTTTTCAACCGTTTTTCTTTTGGACAAACTAGTTGTTAACAATAAAATTTGATAAATTGATATCCGAATTTTTACGATATTAGATAAATTAATTTTTAGAAAATAAATAAACAAATTTAATCCTTTAATTTTTAAAATTTTAGAAAAACTAATCCTCTAATCATATTATTTAAAAAAAATAATTTATCACACTTTTAAAAATGTTAGGGACTAATTAATTCTTTTATTTTACCGATCATCAATAAGTTTTCTACTATTTTAAAGGTTGAGAATTGATTTACCAAAAATTATTAAAGATGACCAAGTCATTGTATTATTCAATTCAATAAATTTTTACATCTAAGTAATTTAACCAATCAAGTCTAACAAAATTTTTTAGATTTACGTGCTTTTTTTCATGGTTTCTTCTTCTTCTTTATTCTTGTTATTCTTGTTTCAAATTCACATACGCACATTCTTCTTAACCTCTGATACACCGTCTCCTTCTTCCTCTCTTTTTTTAATCCTTCTCCTCCATCATCATCTTCACCATCATCATTGTGATCGTCATTGTCACCTTCTTCTAATATGTATCATTATTATCGTTATTATCGAATTTTGTCATATTGATGATATTAATTGATCCAAAATTGATTTGAATGTGTTTTTATTTAAAATTGACTTGGTCTGTGCTTATTTTGAAATGAGTTTGTTGGTGTATCGTTATCATTAAGTAATTTTAATTCATTCAAAATTTAATTTTTGGTTCATTTTAGATATAATTTCGGTTCATTTCTGAGTGAATTAAGGTATATTTGGTCTCATTATTCTGCATAATTCAAAACTTTTTCTCCTCACATCTTCTCTTGAGAGGAATAAAACCGAGAAAAAGAGAAGAAAAATCAAACAAAAAAGAAAAAAGAAGAATAAAAAACTCCTCAAAACTCCTCATCATATTCTTCTTTTTCTTCTAGTTTTTTCTTCTCATAATTCTTCTTATTTTACCCTCTTAACAATAATACAAATATGAAAAAATCAAACAAAAAAGAAGAAATGTATAATACTGCAAAATCACTTGATGGATTTGGATATGTTTTTATTCATGATTCAATTTTGTTTGTGTACTAGTTTTCGAACGCAATCATTAAGTAGTTTCAGTTTATTTGGGATTTAAATAAGGTGCACTTGGTTTGTGCTTATTTTGAAACGAGTTTGTTTGTCTATCGTCATAATTAATTAACTTCAGTTCATTCAGAATTTAATTTGCGGTTCATTCTGGATGTAATTTCAGTTCATTTCTGAGTGAATTTATGATCATTGCATTTTGTTTGTGTGCTTGTTTTCGAATGCAATCATTAAGTAATTTCGCTTCATTTTGGATTTAAATAAGATGCACTTGTCCTGTGCTTGTTTTGAAATGAATTTGTTTGTGTATCGTCATCATTAAGTAATTTCGGTTCATTCGAAATTTAATTTTTGGTTCATTTTGGGTGTAATTTTCGCTTCGTTTCTGAGTAAATTAAGGTGCATTTGATCTCGTTGTTTTACACAATTCAAAATTCTCCCTCCTCACATCCTCTCTTGTGAGGAATAAAATCAAAAAAAGAGAAGAAAAATCAAACAAAAAAGAAGAAACATGTATAAAAAACTCCTCATCATATTCTTCTTGTTCTTCTTGTTTTTCCTTCTCATAATTCTTCTTGTTTTACCCTTTTAACAATAATATAAACATTAAAAAATAAAACAAAGAAGAAGAAATACATAATACTGCAAAATCATTTGAATGATTTGAATGTGTTTTTATTCATGATTCAACTTTTTTGTATACTTGTTTTCGAACACAATCATTAAGTAATTTCGATTCATTTGGAATTTCAATAAGGTACACTTGGTCTTTACTTGTTTTGAAACGAGTTTCTTTGTGTATCGTCATAATTAAGTAATTTTGGTTCATTTATAATTTGATTTTTGATTCATTCTAGATGTAATTTCGGTTTATTTCTGAGTGAATTTCTGACCATTCAATTTTATTTATGTGCTTATTTTCGAATGCAATCATTAAGTAATGTCAGTTCATTTTAGATTTAAATAAGGTGTGCTTGGTTGGTCTGTGCTTGTTTTGAAACAAGTTTGTTTGTGTATCGTCATCATTAAGTAATTTCAGTTCATTGGAAATTTAATTTTTGGTTCATTCTACTTCTAATTTAATTGTTTGTACACAATTCGAAACTCTTCCTCCTGACATCCTCTCTTGAGAGGAATAAAACCAAGAAAAAGAGAAGAAAAATCAAATAAAAAAAAGAATAAAACAAGAATAAAAAACTCCTCAAAACTCCTCATCATATTCTTCTTCTTCTTGTCTTGTTCATATCATCTTTCTTGTTTTTTTTTCTCATAATTCTTCTTATTTTACCCTCTATCTTAACAATAATAAAAATATAAAAAAATCAAACAAAGAAGAAAAAATGCATAATACTGCAAAATCACTTGATGGATTTCGATGTGCTTTTATTCATGATTCAATTTTGTTTGTGTGCTTGTTTTTGAACACAGTCATTAAGTAATTTCGGTTCATTCGGGATTTAAATAAGATGCACTTGATCTGTGCTTGTTTTGTAACAAGTTTGTTTGTGTACCATCATCATTAAGTAATTTTGGTTCATTCGGAATTTAATTTTCAATTTATTTTGGATGTAATTTCGATTCATTTCTGAGTGAATTTTGGATCATTTAATTTTGTTTGTGTACTTATTTTCGAACGCAATCATTAAGTAATTTTGATTTATTTTGGATTTAAATATGGTGCACTTGGTCTATGCTTGTTTTGAAACGAGATTGTTTGTGCATCATCATCATTAAGTAATTTTGGTTCATTCGGAATTTAATTTTGGGTTCATTCTGGATGTAATTTTGGTTCATTCATTTGGTCTTGTTGTTCTGCACAATTCAAAACTCTTTCTCTTTATCTTCTACTGCTTTTTCATCTTCTTGTTATTTTATTTTGTTATAATTCTTCTTGTTTCACCCGGTTAAAAATAATAAAACAAAAAAAATCAAACAAAGAAGAAGAAAAAACTCATAATGCTGCAAAATCACCAAGGAAAGGAGGAGGAAAAGAAAAAAAATTACAGCAACAACAATAGCAACAAAAGAATGACAATGAAAAAAACACGCAAAAAAAAGAATGCGAAAAAGAAGAAGAAGAAAGAGGAGGAGGAGGAGAAGGAACGCGAAGAAGAAGAAGACGACATAAAACCATTGTTCTGAAAACCGAACCGGATCGGCCGGTTTGACCGGATTAACTGGGAACCAGTCAGTTAACCGGTCCGGTCAATATCTAAAACCGGCCTGCAAAAAACCGGTGAAAAAACCGGCCAAACCGGTGATTAACCGGTGAACCTAACGAACCGGCCGATTTTTTTTTAAATCCGGTTCTCCCCTTAAACACCAAACGACGTCGTTTTGGTTTAATTAAAAAAAAAAAACAGAATACGCGTAACCCAAATGCCCCCAATCCCTTCTCCCTTCTTTCACTCTCAGTGTCACCAACACCAAAATCAAAATCCCTAATTCAAAGATTCTCTAGAGAGCAGCAGAAGAATGAGGCTTGTTGGAGCACAGCAGCGGCGGAGGAAGGAGGCGGTGGAGCTGTGGTTGATGTGCATGGCTTACCGAGCTTCTCTGCTTCTCTCTTCTCTCTCGCTCTCAGTCTCACCAAAATGGAAAAATCTCCCAATCTATGTCACTCTTAGTCTCAGATGCTGTCAGTCTTCTCTGTCATCTCCGTCGTCGGCCGCCTCTTTCTCGTCGTCAAAAAACGCCTCTGTCTCCGAGACATCTCTCCTCTGTCTGTGTCGAGCACCTCTCTGTCTGAAGTGCGAACGTACCTGTGCCGCCGTGGGCTCTTCGCCGTTGTCTGTGAGTTCTTCAATTTTCATCGTCCCTCAACATCTTCGTGGTCTTGTTTATTTTCACTGATTTGTTTCCTCTGTTGTGTTTGTTAATTTTATTTATTCTGATTTCTGAGTTGCTTCACTTGTTTGTTGCTGATTTGTTTGATTCTCAGTTGATGGTGTTATGATGGATTGCTTCACTACATTGTTTATGTTGAAATGTTTTCTGGTTTTTATTTTTTTCAATTAATTTTTTATTCAGTGAGAAATTTAAGGCAGATTTGAGTTTATAACTTCAGATGCAGAGTATTTGTTTTGAGTTCTTTTGCTTTTCAATTTTTTTTATTTTGTTAATTATATGAATTAATCATTTTGTAATTCTGAATTTTACCGAATATAAAATTTTGATAAAAGTTCAATTTTGGGACTCTGATTTTTTAATAACTTCATTGCCGTATCATCTGAATTTATCAACTTTGAATTTTATCTAATTTTGGTGTATTTTATGTGCTTGATTTTTGTTATATTGTGTTAGTGGTGAAAGTATCTGAAAGGAATGCTTCTGAACCTGCCAGGAGGATGTCCCTCATGCATCTCCACCTAAAGATTGTAGAGAGAATGGTGAATGTGAAGATGGGAATGGAATGGCTCTTGATGAACCGTGCAACACAACAGAGGAGAAGGCAAGAGCAATGAAGAATGCAACAGGACAGGGGAGTCAATGAGTAATGCAGATGGAAAAATTCACAGAGAACTGAAGCCACTAAGAGCTCAAGAGGTTATAGTTTGTTTTTTAAGTTTGTGTTCCATTTGCAAAATTCATTTGGTATAGGCATCATCATTGTACATTTAATAGCAATTGGATAATTTCCTCTTCAATGCATTAAGGAACTCGTATTGTGTTTCATGTGTTTATATACTAAATTTTTAATAATTTTATTTAATATTTAATTAAACCTGTTGAACTCCGATTGAACTAGTAAACCAGTGAACCAATTATTTTATCGGTTCATTGACTGGTCCGGTTCTCACAATCTTGCATAAAACCCCGCGCATATAATCATGCTCTTTTAATGAGAGTGATTTTTGTTGATCTTGAGTATACTTAGTTAAATTTGGATGGCAATAATAATTAAATGTGTAGCAGATCTGTATTCAATTTATATAGTTTTACTCACTCCTTATTCGCAAAGATATCATCACTATAACCACGAGCTTGTACATCTTATAATGTATTATTTTTTTGCCATTATCCATAAATTCAATTTTTTTAGTCTATTATTTTTAGTATAATAATTCAACAACATATTTTATTCTATGTTCTTAAATATTAATAATTAACTTATGACCAAAAATAATAAATTTTGATTGTCTTACCTCTAATATTCTTTTGAAATAAATGTATTAAAAATTTAAATTTTTTATATTTTTATTAAAAAACTTTGTTAGTTTTAAATTTAACATGTGCTCTTAGGATATAAGACAAATATATATATATATAAAACAAAATTATTTGTCCTTTAAAATTCAGTTTTCTATTAATCTTTTTAAAAATGTATTATTATTTAATTAATTTAAATATCTATTTTTATATACTAATTGTTTAAAAATTAAATTAAAAAAAATAATTTTTTTAAAATTAAATAAATTTGAGGGAACAGTACAGTTGTCCATCCCCTGATGGAACCCTATGATTTAAAAATCGGTTGACCAAAGGAAGAGAGCATCTAGCCGAGAAAACCGTACAAGCATGCATTATTTTTAATAATAAAGATGCAAAAAGAAAGGTTTCAGCAACAAACACGGTTAGTTTATAAGTTTATTGGATAAGCTGTCGTTGGAATTTATTTAGACTAATCTAATTTAGGTTAAAAAATTTAAGGAGTTTTGGTGCATGGAATCAGAACCAGATGGTTTATTTGCTCAAATAAAATTCAGTGTGGGTTTAATATGCAGAAGAGGACGACAGCCACAAATGCACAGAAAATTTTCTTGTCCTTGTTACTTTTTGCAAGTTAACTAAATAAATTGACACACTTGCTTCAAATATGAGAATAATGGAATCGAATGATTGATATAATTTCGCATTCAATTCTATAATAAAAAAGTGAAGCACACATTGATATATATATACATTGTGAAACGCACATTTTAATCTTAGCATTTATCAAGATAGAAACTGTATACAACTAACTTTTAATTAGTTAATATTAATTAATTTTTTATTAAAAAATTAAAGTTATAATTTATAATTTAAGACTTAAAATTAAAAATTTATGATTTAGAAATCTATAATTTAAGATGAAAAAATATAGAAAAATAACTTTTAATTTCAAATTCAAAAAATTTTCATTTTTTTTGAAAAATTTAGGATTTGATATTTATAATGTAGGGTTTAAGTTTAAAAATTTATGATTTAAGAAATATAATTATAAAATTATTATCATGTTGTATCCCATTAATAAAATTTTATGGATCCGTCATATACAACCGCTGATAAAAAAAGAAGAAAAAATTTTCTTTCCCTTGCGAATTGCGATTATAAATACGACGTATCAGCTTTCCGAAAGATATACACAGATACATATTCATTTGGTTCATCAAAGTTATTAGCAGTGCTGAGTAGTCTTAGCTAGTTAGTCCAACTGTTCAAGCATGTGGTCTATTGTAATGGATCCAATTAAAGTTCTAGCCACAAGATTCCAACACCAATTCATCCATAAAGACTTTCATAAAGCAATTGCTAAGATGACAATCATTGACTCTTTTCTCTTCATAGTAACAAAAAACCTCCCGTATTATTATTATTATTATTATTATTATTATTATT
>NC_029776.3:98503026-98503898 GCF_000817695.3 Arachis duranensis
TCTCTAATATGCTTGGTTAATTATTTTTTTTTCATGGATTAACACAGATTATACACTCAATGGACAAGTTAGGGATCAAATGGCACCGGTTACCGGTTTTATTAGGGTTACTATATCTGGGGATTAGGAGGCACCTTCACGAAGAGTACAACCTCTTCAACGTTGGAACAACACCAAAGGGTGTTAGGTTTAATCCTTCTGATTTTCCATTCAGAACTTCTGACGGAAAATACAATGATCCCTTCAATGAAGTTGCTGGAAGCCAAGGCTCTTTCTTTGGCAGAAATGTTCTTCCTGTTGATCAGAAAAATAAGGTCCTCATAAAATAAAATAAAACTTCTTAATTAGATCAAAGACTAAAGATGGAAACTCAGGTGTAGTCGACTTCACTTGAAGTTGATAACTGAAAATTGTTAGATGATTTGATTGATTTGACTAAATTTTCATCTAACGACTCTCAACTATCAACTTCACGTGAAGTCCACTGCACCTGAGTTTTCATAAGTAAATTTTCACTTTGATATACATGACTTATCGCATCAAGAAAATATCATCTTTTTTATGAATTATTTTTTATTTTTATTTGAAGTCTCTAATTGTGAGACAAGACAACGAATTTATATCGCACAACTCTATTATTATTGGATGAATTTGACCTTCAACCTTTAAAAAGAATTGACATATTTAATTCTCAAATATTATTAGTGAAAATTTTATTATTCAACTAGTAACAAATTCACTTTTAACATGCTTATCCTTTTATATTTTTGTTATAAGTTATACTTTTTATTATTGAAAAGCGAAGACATAATTAAGGCTTTATTTATTTTTCAAAAATAGTTTATATAAATTAATTTTTAAAAATAATCTTT
>NC_029776.3:98504767-98505950 GCF_000817695.3 Arachis duranensis
TAAAAGTTAATAACAGTATATTTTATCTAAACTCATCAAATTTAAATTAAATATTAAATTAAAATTTTCAGCCAAGTCTTTATTTAAATTTTATATTTCAAGTCATGTATAAAGAAAAGAAATAAAATATAAAAATTTGTATATTACTCTCTTTCTTATTTTTTTTCTTTTAGTTATAGACAATTATTAAGGTAATAATTAAATTTTATAAAAATTAAATATACAAATTTGAGAAAAAAATAACTCTAAAACAACCTTTATTATTCAAAGCATATTTTCTTCTTTTTTTTTCTCATAGTTATGATTTTCAGTAATAATCTCATTAATTTTTAATAAACAATTTTTAATAAAATACTTAAAGAGTATAATAAATATAATAAATTAATGTGTTATTGAAATTTAAAAATAACAATTAATGTAATACAAATATAAAACTAAAAAGAGGTACTTAATACGAAAAGAGAATATTTTTTTAATAAAATTTGCTAAGGACATGGATTAGAGTCTCAGTTTACAAGGTTTATATTTAAGATTTTAAACTTTTGTATTTTCAATGTATTTATTGTATATTTAATAAAAAAATTAAATTTTTTTTATCAAAGTCCTTAATCTTAACAAATCATTTTTCAATTATTTACACCAGAATACAGAATTCACATTTGTTTTTCTGTTTCATCACTCTTGGCTTCCATTTTGATAAACATTTAGTAGCTTTCCATATTTTCCAAAAGATAACATTGTTAGTGTCTGTCATATCATATGTTTAATTACATTTAAATGGATAACACAAAGACACCAAATGCAAAACTGATGAAATATATGCATCTCAAAATTAATGCCAATAGCAGTGTTAAATGCATCCACATGTAGTCCCCATTCAAAATCAACACCCATCCCACCTACCAATCGGATTTTTTTATTATAAGTTTCGTTAATATTTATCCTAAGAGTACAAAGTAAGGTTATTATAAGTAAAAAATTTAAATTTTTTATTTTAATAAATACATAACAATTGTATTAAAAATTAAATTTTACATAATTTTTTATAATGTATTATTAATAATTTTTAACACATTTTTAAAACACGCATCAGTTAAACTCTTTTTATATTTATAAGTAAAATAAATTGTTTATTTATCATTATATGTAATTTTTGAAATATATATACCGATTTAGAATCTGA
>NC_029776.3:98505981-98521739 GCF_000817695.3 Arachis duranensis
TCTGAACAATATCTCAAATGTAGTGATGGGTAGAAGATAATTAAGCATATATTACTAATACACTATGGCTCGTTCGGATAGGTTCAAAAGTAGAGCTTTTTTTTAATTTATGAAAAGTTAAAAATTAAAATTATAATATTAATGTTTGATGCAAATTTTAAACTTAAATTGTAATATTTTAAAATGTTATTTAAGTATTTACAGAAACGTTAAAAAAAATGACTTCTCTCATAATAATTTTTTTATTAACTTTTTATAATAAATATTTTTAAGATTAAAAAACTAAATGTTAAATAATTTATTTATAAAATATTTTTAATATAAATAATATTTAAGTTTTTTTTAAAAAAACTTAATTAAACTATTTATTTAAATTATGCCTATATATGAGATATATAAAGAATTTAAATGCATTGATTTTGAGAGCTAGTGTATCCAAAATCTATTTCATTTAATAAATTGAATATATTTTGAATATACTGCATCTGAAATATATATTAACTCAGTTAGGAGTTCAACATCCTACATATGTGTCAAATTTGTTTCATGAACTGTTATTATTAATATTGGAATGCAGATTGAAGTGACAGCGGCAAGAGAAGTTGCAGATGAATGCCCACTTAAGTCTTTCAGGTTCTACAAAACAAAGGAATTTTCAACAGGCTTTTATGAAATTAAGACTGGAGCAAAAAATATTCGAACACCATGGTGGTAAGAAATATTATTTCTCTGACTCTATCTATGCTTCACTATATGTTCGTGCATGTTAAAAGGCATTTTATTATATTAGCTTCATATATTCATAACAAAATTTATAAAAAAACCAATACTATGTAACTAATAAAATTTATTATTTTTGACCAACACTTAATTAATACTAAATTTTAATTCTTAATAGTGTAATAACAAGAATCCTAAGTAGAACTCTACAAAAGTGATTCCTGTTTTTTTTTTGTCCTTAAACTTTCTTACTTGTATTTTTACCTTTTAAAAAAATAGTTTGATCTATGTAGCAATATTTAATTTGATGTTAGTATAAAATTTATTTACATTAATAATATATAAATTAAAGTCAAATTAGATGGAAGTGGGATCAATACTTGCACGTACTCAATAAATGATGATGATGAGTGCTGAGGAGCATTGAGATAATTTCTTAGTACAGTATTGTTTTGCAATAAATTTTGTCATGCATGATTTGTGGCACCGTTTTATGTTTCCTATTTTAATTAAGAAAAATATTTTCTTTTTATTTTTTTTACGATTTTTTTCAACCATCCCTAAGTTAATCTCGTAAACCAAAAGTATATAATAATTATCACGCCAATAATATATATAGATACCAAGTATTAAGAATGACCATGTGAAATATATTTAATTTATTAAATATTTAAATTTGATCAAATTAAGTAGATATAATCCTCACTAATTAAAATACCGATAATTGTATTCATATGCATCTGATATTAAGTGATATTAATAAAGTGATTTCTTATTTTTAGGATAAAAATATTTTATTTTTTTAATTATGCTCGTAAAAAGCTATATCAAAATTTACTTTCTAAAACATTTTTTAAGAATACATATTTAACGTGTGATATTTTACTGTATTTTTTAATAATTTAAAAATATTTTTATTGATAACATAATGTAAAAGCATTTTTCTCGATACTAAAGTAATTTAAGTATATTTTTAGTGGTTTATCCTAAAAAAAATATTTTTATATAAGATATCTAAATATAAAATTGTTTTTATTTTTAAGCTCTTTTTTATAAAAAAAATTTACTAAACAAACCCTATATCTCTTGTTTATTTTGAAAAAAAAGGCATAGAGCACAAACACATAAGTAGTGTAGTCTCTGTTTATAAGAGCTAATGAATTAATAATTTATTAAAACCAATAAATTGAAGGGATGCAAGTGTGATATATGGAAGCAATGGAGAAGTTTTGAAGAGATTGAGAACATTGAAAGATGGGAAGATAAAGATATCTGAAGAAGGGGAGCTTCTCCATAATGAAAATGGAATTGCAGTCTCTGGTGATGTCCGTAATAGTTGGGCTGGTGTCTCAACTTTGCAGGCCCTTTTTGTTCATGAACACAATTCTGTCTGTGATGCTCTCAAGGTATGTATGTATGTCTATTCTGTAGTAATTAACTAACATACCCTAAATTTTACAATCGATCACGTTTTATATATTTATCAACTAGTTAGTTAAGTTAGTTTTAAGTTGGTTAGAGATAATTAGAGGCAGTTAGATACCGTTAGAAATCAGTTACGGGTAATATAATATTTTGTCTGATGTATCTGAAGTTGAATGCACAAATTAAAAACAGAAAAACTACCCAGAATTGGATGATGAAGAAATATATAGGCATGCAAGGTTGGTGACGTCAGCAGTAATTGCAAAGATTCACACCATTGATTGGACTGTAGAGCTCCTTAAAACTGACACTCTACTTGCAGGCATGAGGGCCAATTGGTATCTCTAAACACTATCCTCTTAATTATATGTGCCTAATTAAGTAAAATTGTTTATTAGCTGTACATGCATGTTTGGTTAATTATTGAATTAATTTAAAGTATTGTGCGCTCAAGGTATGGATTGTTGGGGAAGAAATTTAAGGACACGTTTGGACATGTTGGAGGAAAAATCTTAGGAGGACTTGTGGGATTGAAGAGACCAAATAATCATGGTGTCCCATACTCTTTAACTGAGCAATTTGTCAGTGTTTATAGAATGCACTCACTCTTACCTGATAACCTTCAACTCAGAGACATATCTGCCACTCCTGGCCCCAATAAATCTCCACCGTTAATCAAAGAGTATGAACATTATTATTATTATTATTATTATTATTTATTATTATTATTATATCAACATTCATTTCTAAATGTTTTTCAAATCTTAAAAAAAAGCTAAGAAAATTTCCTTTGTGGTTTGGTATTATGATAGGATTCCTATGAAGAATTTGATTGGACTAGAAGGAGAGAAGACTTTAACAAAGATAGGGATTGTAAGTCAAATAGTATCAATGGGGCACCAAGCTTGTGGAGCACTTGAGCTTTGGAACTATCCAATGTGGCTCAGAGATCTCATACCACAAAACTTGGACGGCTCAGAAAGGCCAGATCACGTGGACCTACCTGTTCTTGAAAGTATGATACCTAATTCTTACTCTGCATTATTCTAAAATGCCAAAAATAAAAATAAAAAATGATATGAATATATGTGATGATGCAGTTTATAGGGACAGAGAGAGGAATGTAGCAAGATACAACCAATTCAGGAGGGCATTATTGTTGATACCAATCTCGAAATGGGAAGATTTAACAGATGACAAGGAAGCAATTGAAGTACTAGAAGATGTTTATGGTGATGATGTTGAAGAGCTTGATTTGTTGGTTGGCCTAATGGCAGAGAAGAAGATTAAAGGCTTTGCTATTAGTGAAACTGCTTTCATTATATTCCTCCTCATGGCAACTAGGAGGTTAGAAGCCGATAGGTTCTTCACAAGCAACTTCAATGAAGAGACATACACTAAGAAGGGTTTGGAATGGGTCAACTCTACAGAGAGCCTTAAGGATGTTATTGACCGTCACTACCCTGAAATTACTCTCAAGTGGCTCAACTCTTCTAGTGCCTTCTCTGTTTGGGACTCTCCCCCAAACACTTCCAATCCCATCCCTCTATACCTTCGTATTCCCCATTGATCATCATTTCACCCTTCCAACTATATTAAACTCCTTTAAATAATTCTACTTATACCGTTAGAATAAAGCAGTTTTACAGTGCATCTAATTATGTTTACACGGTGAGCCGTCATATTGTCAGTACATCAAAATTAAACTCATAAATAAATAATTAGCCCACTATTAGAAAACTCATCGGTCACCAATATCAATATGATTAATTATTGTTGTTACTTGCACTCATAATATTACTAGTTATATTATCAGTAGTGCTACGTTACCAACTTGATATCTGCCAAGATCTGCCAATTTGAGTTGGGCTGGACCCTAAAGCCCAATAAAATTTAGAAAACTACATTCTAAATTAACTTAGGTCAATTTTATTGTCCCTCATTTACCATTGTAAACCTAAATTGACCACCTCTTTTTACTGTGCAGCCATATCCAAAATTCTCCACCTTCAGCGCCGCGCAACCTCTTCTTCGTGCAATCTTCGACGGTCACCGCCATCAATAGTAGTCAACGCTGCCGGACCGTCAGACAGCAACCATCTCGATTTGCTTCGCTCAGTCGCCCAAGCGCCGCCGCCTCTGTTGCATGTTGCCATCGCGCCCCGTTGAAGACGCATCCTCCTGTCAAGCCTACACCACCCCCCGACTGCGCCTCAACACACGCCGCAGCTGAAGTTTACCTGCGCCCCATTGCTGTTCGACTTGTGAGTCCCCAGCAAGCGCCGATCCCTGCCTCGCGTCCTAGCCCCGTAGCGCACCGTCGTTTCCTGCTTCGCGGCGGAGTCCCTTCATGCAACCTGTCTTTCCTTCGGCGCCAGTGTTGCAATAAGAGATAAGTGCTACTTTACGATTTTTAGAAACCTAGAATTTTACAGGTTTCATATGTGAGCATGTCATTGGGTATTACATTCATATAACATGGTTCATTGAAATTTTGGTTACTGTTAGACAAGGAAGAATGGAAAACTAATTCCCTTGTGTTTATATATCTTGGATAAAACTTATTTTGAATGTGATAAAGGTGTATTTGGTATTGAAAATATCAATTGTATACTTGGAACGATGTTTTGCAATGCTAATTTAAAAGGAGAAGGAAAAGGGAGAAAAAGTTTTTTTTTTGTAATTGCAGCAATTGAATATTACTACATATGTATCTTTAGAGTGATAGTGTGTGCTAAATTGTCTATTAGTTTTGGTTTTGTACTGCTGAATTGTTAATTGATTGTAACCCTTGGATCTTTGATTGTTGTCATTAAGCAAAAAGAAGTAGTTTGATTTTCTGAAAGCATATGCTAAATCAAAATTTACTCTTAAGATCCGCATATTTCTTTTTTCACAATTTTATATTGTATGTAAGATTTGTTGAGGAATAATCAGAGAAGAAGTAAAGCATAGAAAAAGCAAAATAATAGGTTGTATTAGTATGTGTCTTTTACTACAAAGTGCTAACATATATATATGTTCCTTTGTTGTCATTAAGCAAAAAGAGATGTTTGAGTTTTTTATTTGAACCTATTTTTCTATGTTATTGTTCTGAATGTTTGTTAATTTTTTCTTGCATAAGGTAGTGTACATGTATTAAGATATATTTGAAATTGGGTTTGATTTTGTTCATATAAAATTGTAGCATTAAGAGATATTTTTGGAGAATTTTTTTGGTTTTTTCTCTTGATATTTTTGGTTTTTTAGCTATATGCTATGATGAGTTTATTGACTTTTAATTGATTATATGCTATAATGGAAACACCATAGAATTGAATTTACTAAAAAGCTATCATTACTAAACACCAATTCACTATGATGAGATGTTGAATTAATCATGAATAACTAGTCTTTGTTTATAACTATGGTGAATTTCTTCTGTTGTTGATTTAGGAGAAAAGTAGGAGCTTGTAAGTGGTTGATCACATGGTGTTTGACATGAATTTTTGAGAGAAGGATTGTTCCAATTTTCTGGAAGATGCATAGATGGAGAAGAAACAAAAGATTGTGCAGTATAGAGAAAGACTTGATAAGACCCTTTCCTCACCTAATCTTACAAATGATGAGATGCTCCAAAAACATGTCGAAAGCCAACTTGTATGTTCTTCGGAATAAGAAGTAGAATGTCATGACATTCTCTTGTGTCCTTTGAATTCATTTAGGCAGAAATGGTACTAGCTTGGTGGAGCCATTATTTTTCGTTAAATTATTCTTTTATAGGTTCTTAAGATGCTTTGTTTGATTAATTTTCATACAAGCAGAAGTTGTTAGAAATGAAGACAGTAGATTTATCTAATTTTCATGATATGTTAAGGAGTGCTTCTTCAGAAGATATCATTTTACTTTTGTTAAACACTTGTTTTGTTTTAACCAATTAATACTTGGATATGTCTTTCATGGATGTGTCTTCTGTTAGATGTGTCTTTTGTTTAAAACTTATTTGGATGTGTCTTTAATTAATGTATCTTCTGTTAGATGTGTCTTTTGTTTAAAACTTATTTGGATGTGTCTTTAATTAATGTGTCTTTTGTTGGAAGTGTTTTTAATAGATGTGTCTTCTAACTAAATGATTTTCATAAACAGGGATGTGTCTTTAATAGATGTGTCTGCTGTTAGATGTGCCTTTAATAAATGTATTTTTAATAAATGTGTCTTCTGTTTAAAACTTACTTGGATATGTCATTAATTTCATAACTACTTTAAATTAGGTAAGGTTTAGATTTGTTCCGGCGCACCCTAACCTAAACTTTGAATACAATTCCAAACCTTTAGTAAAGAAGACTAACTTTATTTTAATCAAGACTACAGAAATAAAAATAAAATAAATAATTATTTGTCATATGATCTGAAGATAATTGAGTAGAACCCAAAGTTCATCGTTCATGAAACCAAACAAAACAATAAATTTGAAGGTTATAAATTTGAAGTGCTGAATTAATCTGTCAATAAACTTGAAGGTTATATGATTCGGACCACCCATGTTGTTTGATGACAATGGAGTATTCTTCATATACATACCTGTAAATGATAAATGTTACTCAGTACTAGAATGGTAAAATCAAAAGGTGAGTTCAAAGTGACTAACTGTTGTTAAATGATTGTGCATCCTCTTTGGGAGTAAATGCTTTTGCCAAATGCATTGGAAACGCCGGAGTAATCTATCTCTGATCTGGAGGTATCCATAATCCTGCATGAAAAATCATTCCATCCAAATGATCATCGTGAAATTAAAGAACATGCATATGAGAAGAATCTTTAATATGAGCACCAAGTATATTCCAGAACTAGTTTAAAAAATTGTTATATCATTAATATACAACTAGCTAAACAAAAAATAACTTTCTATCTGCTACACTTGGATCACGTCTTTAGGAGCTCCCCTCAAGTGTGTAGCCTTGTAATTTGTCACATTATCAAAAATGTCCTTAGGCCTTACCTTCCTAAGACAAATATTGGTTTCGAATTGCACTGCCATGCCCCAAGAAAGGCACCATCCATTGCAATGAAACATAGGACCTGTCCATAAATACATCGGAAAGATATCCATTCGAAATAGAACTATCACGAGCGAGTTCAAATACGCGCCTCTATGGCTATAAACTACTCCTTTAGGCATTGTGTGGTTCCAGAGGTGTAATTAACACTTATAGGATCCATTTCACTCTTTGGCCTAACTATTTCAAACCCTTTGTCACCATTTGCTAGTAGCATCTTATACTCATAACTAATTGAAGAAGTGTCAATTGTTAAATCAGAACCAGAGTCATCAATTAGGACTAGAATTGGCAATTTTGATGATGTTCTTTTGCATAGCAGGTCCAATGCGCTGTGCGCGACTTCGAGCAGTTAGTAGTCTACAAAGAGGATCTTAGCTTGTGAATGCTCCAGCAGGACTGAAACCATGGATGCATTGAGGCACGAATTCAAGGTGAAGATAATGGATCCAGCCATTAGGATCGCAAAATGCAGCTCATACTTCTGCTAGAACATTAGGTGATAATGTTGCAACCTGTTTCAAAACAACATTAAATATATAATAGCATCAATGATTGAATTCATTCACCTTAAAGAATTTAAGGATGCTTCCTAATATTTTTTTTAGTACAAGTTTCAAACACTTTTGATGTGTCTCACCCCATTTATACACCAAAAGAACCATAAACAAGTGATGTTCTCTCCCTGCAAAAACTTGCTACTCTCTCCAAGAATCTTATTGGAGTCAGAGAAACAAGATTTGCAGAACAGTAGAATAGACCCTCTATTGATTCCCATGATCCTTGATCCTTACGATCGTTGGAAAAGTTGCAAAATTTAAGTTATCTAAGAAGTTAATATGGGCATACTGTCTTACAAATCAGCTTACACAAATCATATTAAAATATGGAACTGCAAACAAATAATTTGTTTTAATTTATAGCAAAGCTAATAAGAAGAAAATTGAAATTTCAAAACATACAAAGATCGCAAAGCCAACTTAAATAAATCCAATAACGTAAAAAGAACACGTGAAGCCTAGTAAATGAAATAACTATTTACTCTGAACTGAAAAAAAAAAAGAATTGGAAAATTACTGACATGAGGAACATAAAAATTGAAAGTTGAAACAGCACTGCAAAGAAGAAGTAGTTACCATGTTGGTGGGCGTGCGTTGTGGCGAGCAGGGTCGCAAGCGCGGTGGCAAGCGGGGAGGAGGCCATCGGCAGCTAGGGTGGCGAGCGTGCCTTCGATGAAAGGGCGGCGCGACGATGCTGCGGCATTTGGGCCGCAGCGGGTGGAGGACTACATGAGGAAGGACGCGCCCACTGAGGCACGGTTAAGGAGAGCGACGTGAGGGCGGGTGGTGCGGCGCGATGGAGGACACCGAGGTGAGGGAGAAAGAGGCGACGCCGGCGCTGAGTAAAGTGGCGTTCTCAAGGAGACAACGTCGGCGCTGAATAGAGAAGAAGAAAAGAAGAAGAAGAAGAAAAAGAAGGAGGCACAACGCAGAGAGGGTAAGGTTTAGAGATGGGTGAAAGCAAAATAGAATTAGGGTACATTTTGAACAGAATTATTTAAATTCAGATTTTTTTATTTTTTAATTATTTATTTAATAGTGTTTTTTTTAATTATTAATTATTGTTGGTAATAGTTGGCAGACTTAAGTGTTGGTAACGTATA
Source organism: Arachis duranensis (assembly GCF_000817695.3). Lineage (NCBI taxonomy): Eukaryota > Viridiplantae > Streptophyta > Magnoliopsida > Fabales > Fabaceae > Arachis > Arachis duranensis. The sequence continues at coordinate 98,514,826 of NC_029776.3, forward strand.
CTTTTCCTTATATTATTCATTCTCTATGTCCTTTTCTAATTGCTGTATATGTTATCTAGTGAACAACTGAACATGCACACACAAGTTGGTCGTTTCTCACATTTCTTGATCACAATTCTTAAGTCTCAACCATCACAAAGAGAGGACCAATCGTCCTATGTGACTCACGCATTCTAATTTTCAAAGACGAATTTGAATATTAACCCAAATTTTACATAATTTGTAACCATTATTTATCATCAAGGTGAGGCATAAAGGTAAATGCACAAGAGCTTAATTAAATCAATGATAAATTGATATATATGATTGGATCATATAAAAAATTTTACTTTTACATGATAAGGTGTATCTTCAAAAACTAGGTAATTAGTTTTTGTTTTACATGTTGTGTTGTATTATGGTTGTGCTTTAATAATATCTTGAGAGGCTTTGTTCCTCCGTTAAATTCTCTTAATATAATGATTGCTGGTGTTAAGCACTTGTTCTCTTATAAAGCTTATTCGAGGTTCGTGCCTTCGTGTGGATGATTGGTTTGAATGATGGTATTGACTGTTGACTGTTGACTTAATAGTAAACACTATATTGTTGAATGTTGAATCTTATATGAATTGAATATTAAATATTTCACTATATCTGTGAAATTTTAATATGAGATGATTCTATTTCCATAGTTAGATAATTTACCTTGTATGTCTATGATACTGTTTTTATGTTCTAGCTTCTAGCTTCGTCAATGAGTTTGGGAGGCTTCATTCTTGCAACGATTTATTTGATATTATGACTGCGGGTATTAGGAAGCAATTATATTAAAAGTTTACATTATTAGATGAAGAGTATGAAGAGTGAAGATTATGTTTTTTCTTATATTTTTATCTTCCATGTGCCTATTGTCTATCAACAAGTAAAGTGTGCGAATTTAGTTTAATACGCTTTTCATTCTCTTTCGCTGCTTTATGTGTACGAAATAGTAAAATTTAAAGGAGAACAAGGAAACTATGACAAACATTAAAGGTATTATTTGATGGGAAAGTATAAGGAGCCAATGGAATACTTGTACAATGTGTATAATGGAGGTTTATGGAGTATTAAAAATATAATCATTAGTGTTACTTTTTTTCATTAGCTGAAGTTTTTAGAATGAGTGGTATCATGATTTGGTATTAGAGCGCTAGATCCGAAAGGTCAAGAGTTTGATATTTGGTGAATCCCAAAATCAGTTTAATCTTTTGGGAAGATGTTTATTATCCATAGTATTCTGGATGGTTATTTTAGATAGTATCATTTTGTAACTCAATAGCCCATTGTACACATTGTACGAATAGTCTATTGTCTTCCTAGCGGGATCCATTTTTCAAAAACAATTATTCCATTTTTATTTATGAGATCTAACTTTTTTTTTATGCATCAGTAAGTTTGTCCACTGCATCAGCGAACTTGCAAATTTTGTTGAAGTTCTATACTGACGAACTTTATTAAAAGTAATAAGTTTGTCCACCGAAACTTACTCCCATTTTTATACAATTTAGATAGTATTGGTATATTTTTATTTTTTTATTTAATGTAACTTTATTCACATAATTTAAAATTATAAAATTTTTAATTTAAAATTTAAATTAATAATTTAATTCAATTTGATAAAAAAAATAAACATAATTAAGTTTAACCTGATAGCATTTAGCTAGTTTAATCTTCTTGCTCATAATGTAAACCGGCAATTTCCTTGTCCACAATTATTTATGCTTGTTTATCCTGTGTCATGAAAACTCTTTTGACTTGTTCTTCACAGAAGGTTTTGCTCATTCCAAGTCGCTTTCATCCATTTGATGATTTGAAACTTGCATTAATATATATCCCTTTACTCAAGTTGAGCTATGAACAAATGTCAGATCAGTTTTAATAACAAGAAGCACTTTGGAGGAGCTAAAGAGGCCAAATAACTTACCAAACGCAAGAAACAGAAGATACACACACACCTACGGTTGTTTATCCAATCACCATGATTCCTACACTGCAATGGCTAATCTCATGCTGTTGTTCACTTCATTCAGCACCAATGCTGTTTCATAACCATACTTCTCTGTGCCCAAGTTATTTGAGACTTGAGAACTAACCACGTGCATATCAGACATAGTATTAGAGAGAAGTATCAGCAGGGTTCAAAACACATTTTTAATTTGGGCATACATTTTAATCAGTCAACAAACAGCAGATTAAGAAGTATCTAGTGTGGTTAAATTTTAAGATGATCTGAATTTCGAAAGGGTAAGCTTAGTCTTACATCGGCAGCATTCTCGAAACAGAAGCAGGTTTTAAGCGAAACACACAAATCACAACCCTACTTGAACAGAATCTGTTCTATAGGTTCGTACATCTGTATCCTTGAGTATTACTCTGACTGTAAGATCAGAGCGTGATTAATGATTCGATGGTCTCACGGTGTTCTGACAAACCTAAAATTGTTCCTTTATTTTACCGCCATTAATTATTCTTTCTGCATTATCTTCTTGTCTGTTCTCATGTAAATTCAGAATATCAATTTTCTCCCAACCCGAATACAAAAGCAGAAACAGTGTTGTTCAATAATTCCGCAGATTTTCATCCATTAACAATAAAGTGCAGAGCCAGGTAAAAGATTAAAAATAAAAGCAGCTTTTGTTGCATGCTGCCATGGAAAAAAATAACGGGAGAATAACGGGAGTTAAAAAAATTTGGACCATTTCTCAATTTGTGCAAGTCATCCTTGCACAGGAGCCATGTTAATCTTCTATGTATCGTTCCAATTATTGGTTTCTCAAAACTCCTGGCGATGTGAGACTTGTTTGTCATTCCTTTCTCGACACTCAATAAAAGTGGAGACTTTTTATTACAACTCAGGCTCAAAAAGGAAGACAAAGGAAATCACACACTGCATTACAGCTTCAATTTTGGTATTGCTTCATTTTCAGAGATATATATTGGACAAGGTATAGATGCCATTGGTCTCATAATTACCCTACAGCAGGTACGAAAACAAGGAAATAGTTCAAGATCTAGTCATGGGTCTGAATGGCTCTGAATTTTTTCAGTAAGTTCTAATTTCACTTTTTATCTATACAAAAACCATGGTGTATTTTTTCACTTTTTCATCTTCCTTCTAATTTCACTAGTGTGGGAATGAAGACTACATTCCTATTTCGAGATAATTATATTTCAATTAATTTAATGGGGATCTCTGCTACTTCAAATAGAGCTATTGCCATAGTAAAAGCCTATTAGGTGTATGAGCTAGCTTGTGTTTGTTGTATTTAGAATTCTTCTATACTCATTGACATTGCATAGTTAGCAATAATATAAGCAGGTGCTCAGTATATTTCAAAATGCTGGATATTATTATTATAGTAATTATATTGTATAAATTTTGTGCCACAAAATGGACAAGAAAGTATATTGTACCAATACTTTTATGAAGTTTTATTGTAACTTCTTTTCTCGGCTACATTGTGTCACAGTGCAACGTGTATTGTGTGATAAAGGAGTTGTTGCATTGGAACCAAGGACATGGTGAAATAGGACACCGAGATCGAGATACCAGTGTGCTTCCATTTTTCTCTGTTTATAGCTCAGTATTACCAAACATCTCTGCATAGTGTATACATCGATATTTATTTATGTCTGTGAGACACTAACCAAAATTATTACTTTAGAATTATCTGGGTTAGGCGGTCCTGTGAGAAAAAAGATGTTGATCTTGCAATAACCCTGTTGAACTTTTTAAACGGTGTAATGATTACATTTTCATTTATCGTTTATTTTCAAGGTAATTTAACACGTCATAGCAAGGGATAAATTAATGTCTTTGACATATCAATGTCAAATGTTTGAAAACTTTGCTGATTGAAACGGATTTGTTTGAAATAAGATTATATGATTAACAAAATATCTTAGTTGAGTAATAAATTAGTGCCAGTTTAAGCTAGACTAAGATTGATAATTTCTTTTTAGAAAAAAAAAGGAATTAAGTTACAAATTGTTGATAATAAATTACTCGTAAAATTGAAGTGAATTATACAAATGAGTGACAAGACATTTAACCCAACCTAGTTATCAAATTGAGAACGAAAAGTAAAGAAATCACGGTAAATAAAAGATAAATGATAATTATGATATTTGACCACAGAAAATCAAAAGATAAATCTTTCATTACTTTCAAAATCAACTGGTAGTTTGTCATTTTCATCAGTGTCCCCTCCATGTTCATTCTCCGTAACTGTACTAGCCATAATTTATGGTAAACAATGTGCTACATGTATTACCAACAAAGCAATACGATGGATGTTCACGGATTTGGAATTACAAATCTCAAGTTCCACCATAATTAACATTTAAAGAAAGATGGTTGGCATCCCAAATAATCATCCGGTTGAATTAACTCATGCAAGAACAGAGAGCTCCGCATTGTTTGAAACACTTATGCTAAACTTTTTCCTCCAAAATAAAAAATAAAAGAGAGAGAGAGAGAGAGAGAGAGAGAGAGAGAGAGAGAGAGAGAGAGAGAGAGAGAGCGATTCAAAGGCCTCAATAAGTTGGCAGAGAACGAAAAATATGATTAAAAAACCTACCATACCATGCTAGATAGGAATCAATGAAAATAATGATCATAATGCAAAGAACAGATTACAGATTATTAAATAAACCGAAGGCAGGATGGTAATAAAAAAATGCTATGACAACAACCCAAATAATTAACTCCATAAAATCAAGAAGAGATGTGAATTATTGTCTGCTTTTGACATGATAATTATCATACAGCAATGCTACACAAACAACCCAAATAAACAACTACTTTGACAACTGCAAAAGCTAATGTATTTTATACCTTTACTCTACTCCTTATACAAAGACACTCCTTCATGCCTTTGGATTTGATAGCCCTTCTAAGAGAAGGTTGCCAGTAGCACTTTCAAAAATAGCTGCACAAAATACCTAACTTTCATGAATGTTTAATTTACAAATGATCCATTTTAAAAATATTTAATTTTCTACTCATTCCTTCTTCATCCAAATTTTAGTTATCAAGACCATCATAAACACATTATTCCCTCACGGTCACAGTGCTTGATTTGTAGAAGAGACTCTTTGAAACTACCTAGCTATCGGGTTGATTTAAACCGAAATCTAATATCATACAATCACTCCGAAGTATATGTATAGCATTTCATTTCTTATCTCAAAGCCTGCATAAATAACTCATTTTACAAAACCATAAACTTAGCCATCTACATACCTGCAAATATATAAACAGTCAAACTTGAAATGCTCATTATTGATTCAATTTTAACTTGAAGTCATCTAATCTTAAAAATGCTAAACTATTTGTTACCCAATTCAATTATACCTTGAAATCATATTTTAGGTTCCAGTTACCTTATGAGCCAACCCAAAAGAGGAGGGAGGGAAGGTTAGAGAACTAGAGAAGGAAAAAAAAGAAGAGTAAAACTTGTGTGAGTAACAGAAGTTTCAAGATCATTTCAGATTAGAGTAGGAAGTGGAGGAAATTAGAACAGCATGTGAGGTCATGCTAATAGATAATTATTTCACCTCTTATATTAATCTAGAAAATCACCATTTCTTTTTAATATCTGATAAATACAAATGGTAAGGATTGCCTAACTGTGAAATGACTAAAAGGGATATGCATCATTAATATCTATCCTAGAAGGACAGCACGGGAACATTAATTCATCAAAGCACTCCATACTGTAACGTTGATGTTAGGAGATACTTAAAAAATACAGAGGCTTCAATGGCAAACTAAGGATTAACAGTCAAAACATTTCAAGCTCCAACTACTCGAGGGAAACAAATCATAGATTATTCCTTCAAAATTCTGTGAGCATTCTCCAAAAGTACAAATTTAGAGTCACCAATAGTTTCTTTGCATCACAATGCATAGATGTAACGAAGGCAAAAATATTATTCAACTCACATTCTTCCTTAATGGAAGATAAAAGGAACAAGCTATGAATCTAAGATACACTGAGTAAGCCTCACATAACCATTCTAAAGCAAAAGAATCATAGGAAAGACCAAATTCTATATAAGAACACAAATCATAACAAATACTCAAATGATGTGAGACACAATCCTCTAACACTATAGCGCTAACTCAACACTAAGTCATCAATCTTGAAGGTCACGTGAAACCCCAAGTAATGCTTATCACATGAAGGTAGAGAAAAAACACTATACTATACTATACTAAAACATTAAGAGGAAAATAGAAAAGAAAAAAGAGAGGCCTATTAATTCTGTTATTTTCGGGAAGAGTATGTTCTTCCTATCTTTTCTAAACAAATTACACTCCCACGTAAAAAGTTACAAGCTGTTATATGAAAAGTTATCACATTGAAACCATTTCTTGCATCCATACTAATGCCATGATGAGAAACAAACACTCGGAATATGGTAGTAAAGTTCTAAGAGCTAAATCTTCCCCTGAAGAAAAAAACAATAGAACAGGAAAAGAATAAATAACCTCATTTGATCAAGATCCAAGAGCAGTGCCAAGAACAAAGGAGAAGAGCTCGCGAACGGGCGAAAACTCGACGAGGGCAATGTCAACAGCATAGCCAGTAACAGGAAGCTTCAAATCCCTCAAAACAGAGAATCCTTCGGCCATTCTGGGCTTGGGAACGTGCTTGGCAACGGAGCAATGAGGGATCCAATTGTCAACGGAATAGTCAGCGGGAACCTCAACGCCTTCTTTCCTCAAGGCATCGGAGAGCTGAGAGTGGAGCTGCAAGAGGGAAAGCGTGGGAGTGGGAGAGAGAAAGAGGAGGTTGGAGTCGCCGGAGAGAGAGCCGATGGAGGAGAAGGAGAGGGGAAGAGGCTCTTGCTTTGAAGCGAAGGGTTCGAGGATGGAGTCGAATTTGGAA
>NC_029776.3:98521754-98530732 GCF_000817695.3 Arachis duranensis
GGCCATGTCGATGAGGTGAGTGCTGATTTGGCGGCGGGCGAGGGCGTTCCATGCTTTCAGGACCTGGTTCTCCAGCGCCGGGTCCAAGTAGAGTTCGATGGCGTAACCGTATTCTTGTTGCGACATTTCTTCAATTGGGAATGGAAGTGGTTAGTTGTTGGTGGTTTGGGTTTGGGTTTGGGGGAGGGAACGGAAAAGGTTTTAATGGGGAAAGGTGTTTGGATCGACAACTGTACGGATTGAATGTGAATCTGAATGTCAATGACGCCTCGCCTCAACACACACACACTTGCTCCGTTGCTCCTTGCTTCGCTTCATTTCTTCAGATCCCGGCTTTATTCTCTTTTCTTTAGTTCCCTTTTAAGTTTTTCTTTTAATTTTAGTACATAAATAAAATTGGTCTATTAATAATTGTTAATATAAAAGTTTTTTTTGTTAATTATTCAAGTCAAATTTAATGGTAATATAATATTAAATCCGTTTATAATTTTTTAGAACTGAAATAAAAAATTTAAGATGCTAGAGGTCAATTTAAGATTCGATTCAAACGTTAAGGATCAAAATAATAATTTATCAAAAAAAAAATCATTGCATGAACTAACATTAGTTAGTTTTTTTTGTTAATATTGCTCAAATATTGAAAAGAGTAACTACTGTTGTGTTGAAGTATTATGTAATAGTATTTAGAAGTATAATTCAAGACGAAATATGTCACTGATGAAATAACTATGCAAAAAATATTTTCAATATAACACAATAGTCGATCACAAGAGTCTGTCATCGAGCTATATGTTGAGTTCGAACACTTGCTTTATAGGTTGAAGAAATCGATGGAAACATGGATTGAGAATGCTACAACAGTGAAAGCGAAGATGAATTTGACAACAACTATGAAATAGATTATCCAAATGTAGATGACAACGATATTGATTGCACTAATAAGGCAGAAGTAAAAGAAGTGGCAAATATACTAGCAAGTCAACATCCGTTCGGAGATCCGTCTTTTATGCGCGCTTTGGACCTTGCGGCTTTGAATGCACCGAAAATTTCTGAGTATGCGAATGCTAGTATGTGAATATGATATTAATAGAATATCTATATTTTTCATATTTTAAGATGATGATTATACTATGACTGCTAATTGTAATGTATAATTATTTTTTGTGGTATTGGTGCAGATTTACCTATTATTGCAAACAGCGAATTTGTTATTGGGATGGAATTCAGTTCTAGAGAGATTGTGATCACATCCATCAAAGACTATACGATTTGTAGAGGAGTTGACTATCAGGTATACGAGTTTGAACTAATGACAGTTTATACCAAATGTGTACAGTATGAAAATAATTGTGAATGGTTTATTAGATCTAGTTTGGTTCGAAAGAAATATTGTTGGAAAACAAGACGTCACACCTCCATCAGATCTACCATTTTTAAGGACTACAGTAAGCTAGACTCAGACACAATCACAGAAGCGATAAAGCAATTAGTGTAAGCTGACCCACTTGTCATGCGCTATAATCTAATTCAAATTTTTAGGACCTGTCAAGACATTGTTTATGCACACCACCAAGATCCTTTGTGACTCTCGAAATGCCTTGTTGCATACCGAACTGTCTCATCACTCTGTCGGTGGAATGCCACTCCACACACTCAAATGAGATAACAGGAATTGTTACATTCCATGTTGGTCCAACGTTGCAGACATCAACTGGAACTAGGTGGAAAGGAAGCCAACTGTGATTGTATAAATCTCATACAAATTGCATCAGTATGGGAAAGAACTAGGGATGGCAACGGATCCCTATGGGGGTGGAGACATGCCCCCTGCCCCTGCCCCCCGCCTCCACAATCTGTCCCCGTCCCTGCGGCGGGTAACGGGGACCCCGTATCCGCCGGGGACTTAGGTCCCCACGGATATCCGCGGATATTTAAAAGAAATTCAAAAAAATAAGAAAAAAATAGGAAAAACTTGAAGAAAAAAGACAATCATCAATGAAAAATTCAAACCTTCAGTTATCTATTATTGCATATCCTCAATCAAATTAACCAAATTTTTTTTAGCCACTGCAAAATTGATTGACTAACAAATACTATAGGTTCAATTAAACAAACTCATATGAGGCATAATCACAGGCAAAAAATTCCATCATTAATACAGAGGCAGCAACTATTGCAAAATCACAGAGGCTAACTAAGCAAATTACAGGAAATCACAACAATGCCATAATAATTAACAAATGTTTAAGGTAAATAAAAATTACAGAAATCAAAGAGGCTGAGTTAGTGGAAGGAATGGCGGCCATGGTGACCAACGACTGCGATGAAGACTGGACTGCAACAAACACGATTTTGCCTCCAACGATCTTTCTAAACGACGACAAAGATAACCCTCTTCTAACGCGACGAAAACAGCAACGATTCTACTTCTCACGCGACGAAGACGGCAACGCTTCTGCCTTTGATGATTCTTCTCGGGTTGGGTTAGGCACGAGACAGGACGCGACGGCGATGTTCTCCTGGGCCAGATTTCTCAAATGCGGGACGATGATTCTGCAGTGACTTTGAGAGTGAGAGGAGGGAAGTGGTGAAAAAGGGGAACATGGTGGTGAGGGGACGAGGGTGGCGCACCATGATGAAAGGAGAGGTGGAGACCAGAGAGGATTTGTAAATTTGAGAAGAGAGGCTTAGAGAAAGTGACGTCACTGAGGGAATGAAATTGAGATTTAGGGTTTCGCATGAACTAATATATATAAGGGTATTTTTGTCATTTTGTACATACGGGTATTATACGGGCACCCACGGGGCGGGGACTTCGATCCCTCCCCCCGCCCCATTTATTTAACGGGTCCCCGCCCCCCGTCCCCGCGGGGTAAAATCTCTCCCCAAATCCGTTCCCCGGTGGATAGATCTCCGCTGATACCCGCCCCGCCAGGAAAAATTGCCATGCTTAGAAAGAACACATTTTAGGACAACTTACAAGTACAATGGATGCGAAGCATTCTGAATAAAGATTAAATGACAATTAATATATGAATCCATACCCTAACAACATCATCCACTGTATCCAATATCTTCATAAACCGTCTTGTTGTCCAATTTTTGTAATCATTTGACAGAGATATCCAATCAACGCACTTGTCGATATAAATTTCATTACTCAAGTAAGTAAGTTATTATGTGAAATCAGTAAAATGAACTAAAAAGTGTAAATTTAAGACACATACGCATCACATTATACAAAGTAACATATATCAGTAAGCTAATGAAAACCGTGAGGATTGGAGAATCGGAGCTAATAAAGACATCTGCTCCCAAGCCCATACTTGGAGAAGAAGTACCAGGCCATCTATGTCCTTACAATTAAAATATGTTGCCCAACACAATCATCAATATAAGTGGACAAGACATGTCGAACCCCAGCTAAATTCTCTTATCCAGACAAAGTCACAGAGCAATGGTAGAAATTTTCAATAATAGACTCCAGTGCCAGACTTATTACAAAATAAGGTCGTACTAAATAGCAACATAAAGTGAGCTTTGATATACTTTTGTATGGCAACAATATCAATCAAGTCTACTCCACTTTTTATACCTCTTAAATTACGTCAACTTAATGAAACTTTTTCGACACTCCTTTGGTGTGGGTGCACTTCCAAATTAATCCGTACACTCTTTTGCTAGGAGGCTGTAACTGCTTATCCACTACAAGAAAAAATAATATTTGTAATAAAATAATTTGTTACAAAAAATTTTGAATTTTGTAATGAAAGAAATTTGTAAAAAAAAAGTTGTTACAGAGTTGTTGTTATATATTCCATTACAAAAAGTTTTTCTAACAAAAAATGAAATATTTACAATACAAAGTAATATTTTGTAACAAATTTTTTTAATACAAAAGTGGTAACAATTTTTTACCTCTGAAATATTTTTCGTAACAATATAATTTTTTCTATCATAAAATTTTATTACAAAATATAACTTGATTTTGTAACATTTTTCATTCCTTTAGTTATAATTTGTAACATTTTTTTAATAAAAATTACACACATAAGCTTTTTCGTTTGCCACATCAGACACTTCTGTTAACAGAGAAGGCATCACTTGATGGATGGACATTTCGTGCACGTTTTAAAATTATTCAAGGATATTTTTGTTGATAATAAAAGTGGGGACATTATTGTTAGCGTTTACAAAATTTGGAGGTATTTTTGGTTGTTAACCCTTTTGTTTTTTTACCAAAACGACGTCGTTTTGGTCTCTAAAAAAAAAAAAGAATACTCAAACCCTATTACCCTAATGTCCTAAACGGCACTCCAATCCCCAGTACCCCCTCCAACCTTCCTCGAAGGCTCTCTTCCTCACCTCATCACACTATAGTCTCTCTCAACCACACCTCATTGCTGGTCGTCTCCTCTGCTTCATCTCGCCAGACATGTTTGCGTAAATTGTGAAATCTGAAAAAACCATTTGGCTAGAAAATGAGGAGATATCGAGTCATATGTCGAAAGGTGCCAGTTGTAGTGAGACAACAATTCGATCAAAGCATTGAATAGCTTCGAAGCAAGAAAAGAAAAACTCAAGAAGGATCCTAATTTCATTATTTTGCAAAGTATTTTGGCTCAAAAGAATCCTTTGAGAGCTATGGTGACCTATAAAGAATGGACAAGCTCAGCTTACTCCAAAGAAGCCAAAGCTAAAATATTTGTGTATCAAATCTTAGATTCTAAATTTTGGAGTCAATGCACTGATATTTTTAAGCTTACTGAGCCACTTGCTTGTGTTTTATGTATTGTTAATAGTAAAGACAAAGCTGCGATGGGTTTTCTTTATCAAGCTATTTATAAGGCTAGAGGAGAGGTGATGAAGAGGTTTCAAAAAAGAAAGAAGGTTGTTGTTCCTTATTTGAAGATTTTAAATACACTTTGAGATTTACAACTTCGAAAAAATCTTCATGCCAGTGGTTATTGGTTAAATCCAGCTTTTCGATTTAATGTTGAAGAATTTAAAAAACACAGGCAAACGACTTCTGGCTTGCTAGATGTCATTGAGAAATATGCTTATGGTGATCCAGATTTGAATTTTAAGCTGACAAGTGATATGAGGATCTTTAAGAATGCTAAACAAAGATTTTGGAAGACCGTCTGCAATACGTGAACGAAGCACTATTATGTCAGGTGAATTTCTTCATAAAATTAGTCTTTTATGATTGTGATATATTTATGATTGTGATATCTTATTCTTTTTTATGTTAAGATCAATGGTGGAAATCTTATGGTTGTAGAGCGTCAAATTTGCAAAAGTTGGCGATTCATATTTTAAGTCAAACTTGTAGTTCTTCAAGTTGTGAGCGTAACTGGAGTATTTTTGAACACATTCACTTAAAGAAGAGATATAGGTTAAAGAATTGAAAACTTAATGATCTTATTTATGTTTATTATAATTTAAGGTTACAACAAAGGTACTTTCTTAATTTTCTTAATTATTTTAAGTTGAAAGCATTATTTTTAAATTTTAATCATCATAAGAGTAATGAAGTATATTGATAATATAGAAACCAAATGAGAAAGCAAGTTTATGATCCAATTTGTCTTGATGCATTTGAGAATCATTCGAAATGGATATTGGAAGATTCACCTCCATTTTTAACTCCTAAAGAAATTGATGCTTTACAAAATGATCTTATAAATATGTCTCTTCAATCACCTGTAGATGATTTAAGTATGTTTTCTTTTATTTATTTATGAATTATGATCAACTATGATTTTAGTATTCTTTATAAAATATTTTATATTATTTTTTATCTTGATTTATGAAACATTATCTATAATGTTAGATCAATTAGATTTAAAAGATGGTCGAGATGATGATAGAGCTAATAATTCTGTAAAAAATGCAAATCAAAATGAAACCAATCAAGATGTAGTTCCACATTTGTCAGATGAAGAATAATACGTTGACTTTAAAATCACTCCTTGGATATAGTTCATTGATTGTTATCCTTATTGTGTCAAATTAAGATACTATTGTAGTAGTATTAACAAATTTCATGTCTATCCTTATATTAGTTATTTTTAGAATTTGAGACTTGGTTATTCTTAAAATGTTGGTGAAGATATGTATTTTGAATTTTTTAAGTTTTTTACTATTTTATATTTTTTTATTTACGTAAAACCAAATTTATCGGTTCAACCAGTGATTTATTGATTGAACTAGTAAATCAGTAACCTGACTGATTTGATTACCGGTTCAATTCTTACAACTATGACATACACTTTCATTTTCTTTTATTTACCACTTTTAATTTTTATTTTACTTTTAATTCGTTATTATCATAGTTATCAGAACTAAATTGGTAATAAATCTGGTCAGACTATTAGATCATTGGGTCATTTGTTCAATCGGTTGATCACAAATTGAACTGGTTGATTCAGTCATAACCGTGACCATAGCTCTTTTAGGTCATTTAAAGCTGTGACTATAGACCCTTTTAGGTTACCATCTAAAACCGTGATCATAGACCATTTTACGTCATCTTTTCTTAAAATCGTGACCATATACCTTTTTAGGTTATTTTTCAAAACCGTGATCATAGACTCTTTTAGGTCACTCACCAAAACCGTAACCATAGACCCTTTTAGGTCACTCTTCAAAAATATGACTATAAATTCTTTTAGATCACCATTTTTTAAAAAATCGTGACCATATGTATTTTTTTTGTTACAATTTTTAAAAGAACCGTGACTATATATAGGTACTTTTTTAGGTCACGGTTCCAAAAATATTATAGTGATTGTTGATTATTGCTAATGTAATAGTATTGAAACTTAAAACCCAGTTGAACCAGAAACCCTGTAAAGCATAGGATGAATATTTCTTTTATGGCCATAGCAGCTCAAACGATAAGTAATAGGTAATAATGATATTGTTTGTCATTTGTTTGATATTTTATTTTACATTTTAAACGTATTTATAACTTTTGTTTGAGAGTAGTTAGATGGAAATCCGTGGACCTAGATTGAATTTTTTATATCTTGTACGTGTTAGAATTTTTCATTTAATGTAGGATTTAGCAGAGTTGTTCTTAGTTGGTAAGTTTCTTTAACATGTTTTTTTATTATTATTATTATTCAGCATTTGTGTTATTCAAATCATTTATACAAAATTTAAATTATAAAAATCATCTTTGTAGTTACTCATTAATTATTTTATATTGCAGTGGTATTCAACTATTCATTATTTAAAGCTTAATTTGATAAAGTTTTTTGAAGAGGTGTTTGTGCTTTTTAAAAGTTCAAACTCCTCATTTTATATTTGGTAAATAAAAAAAATCATGTGTTTGTACTTGTAGTTTTTAAAAGATCGAGATACTTTTTAAAACACTTAAGATATAACTTTTTAAAGTTGGCTTGTGCTTTTTAAAATTTAAAAGTTTAATATAACCTCACATGTTCATTAATTTTTAAATTTAATGCTTGCATTTATGTTTATTATAGTATTTTTAAATTTTAAAAGCTATTTTACCAAACACAATTAATGTTGCTTATGTTTATTAAAAGTTATTTTTTATTTGATTTACCAAACATAAATGCTACAACTTTTAAAAAGCCATTTTTTAAAAATTAACTTTTATAAGTTACTTTTGAAAAGTAAAAACTTTACCAAATTAAGTTTAAGTATAATTATTTTTCTTTGTTATTGTACATGTTTTTCTTCTTTTTTAGGATTATTAAGGTGGAGTGATCGAAAGAAAAATTATTAAAAATAATAAAAAAAAAACTTATTCTGTCCATGATTTTGTCAAGGTTATATTGCACCCTACTCTTTTTTTTTATTATTTTTATTTTTTGAGCTACCTTATGATTTTGTCAAGGAATTGTAAGAAGACTTTTCTTTTGTGTTACAAACTGCAAGTTAGAAAAATAAAAAGTAGAAAGAAATAATACTTTTTTAAATATTCCATTGTTCATATGTGGATAAGCGATTCTACAACACTTTTTTAAAGAATAATACTTTTTATTAAGACTTGATATGTCATTTATCTTTATATATTGGATTTGTTTTCTTCAGAATTTGATATATAAGATTTATGTTTGTATTGAGACTTATGTCTTATTGTTAAAATTGTTATTTAAAATTAGATCGGATTGGATTGGATTATTTTAAAAAAAATTAAAATTTAAGTTTGTCAGTTGATTTACTGTGGGTTAAATCCGCCAGTAGCTATTAATTTAATTATTAGTAAATAATATATTACCATTAGATTTATTGGGGAATAAACCCGATGGTAAAAATTACTAGCGAAAATTCTTTACGGTAATTAACGGCAAGAGAAAAAATTTGCCAGTAAATAATTACCGACAAAATTTATACTGTCGAGTTTATTCTGACGGTAAATAAATTATCGGTAATTTTTTTAGTAAATTCACCGGTAAATCTGACGGTATCTGACAAATTTTTTGTAGTAAAATAGTGCATAATAAAACTTCTAAAAATTTGGGGTCTTACAAAGAGTGAGAACGATGACAATTGTTGGACTAAATAGCGATGGCAGAGACCAGAAAAGATCATAGTAGAGGTGGTGATTCTGTAAAAAAGAGAAGACAGTACAATGTGTGAGTTAGTGTTGTGGCGTGAATGAGTGAGAAAGAGAGAGGGAATGAATGACTGAGTATATAAGGATTATGTTAAAGTTAGGAGAGAGAGTGAGAATTAAGAGCTGGATTAGAAATTAGGAATTTTACTCAAATTTTTTAACTATTTAATTTTAAAAAATTTACTTTTAAATAAAATTTAAAAATTAACTATTAGTAAGGATTAGATATATTAATTTTTAAAAGATTAAAAATAATTTCTATAATTTTTAAAAATTAATAAATTAATCTTTAATTTTTTATAAAAGATACTTCATTAATACAAAATAATATTTAAAAAAAATTGAGACAAAGTGAATTTATCCAATATATATATATATATAA
>NC_029776.3:98530796-98544521 GCF_000817695.3 Arachis duranensis
GCAACAACTTAATTTTTTATTACAAAACATGATAAAATTTTCAACAAAATACTAAATCGTTACAAAAGTCAACATAATTTATAATAAAAAAATTAAATTATTACAAAATATTAGAGCATTTTATAATAAATTATCTTTTTGTTACAAAAATATCATAATTTGTAACCGTTCAAATTTTGTTACAAATTTTTTGTTATAACTGTTATGTTATTGCATTTGAATACAATAGCTACATAATTAAAAACCACTACTCCTAAAAAAATTTAATTATTTATATAATTAAACTTATTAAAAAAATTGCTAAGAAAAAGGAACTTTCTAATTTAATTACTATTTTTTCCAAAACAACCATTTTCTTACTTTTCAGTAAAGTAGTGTTTGCTACACAAATTTTTTTATTAACATAATAAAATGTATTAAAAAATCATTCATACTTATTATTACCGTTTCAGCATGGCAACATAAAAATAAAAATCATACTAAAATCTTTTAGTATTATTTATACCTAAATATATTAGTAAAAATCTTAGTAAACATATTTCTAATATTAATTATAACTTGATATTTTCAATTCTAAACATATTATTAACGCTAGTAACAATCTTATAAAAGAATATTAGTTACAACTTTCAATATTTCATTCTTATTAATCACGTATTATTCTATTATACCTAAATATATTACAAAAAATTATAGCTTTAATCACATTAATTTTATATTAACTTTAACTATATTAAAAAAATCTCTTTTACATATTCTAACATTTTAACTAATTACAAACACTTTTTTATTATTTCGAAACATATTTACAAAAATTAGAGCACTGAATATTAATATTTTAACTAAACTAAGTTTCTAAATTACACTAACAAATTCTAAAGAGAAGTTACTTATTTAAATTATTTGAAAATCATAATTATCAAAATACAATTTTTAATACTCCATACATAAATACAACATTTACATAACTATAAAAATCGCAGAAAGTTAAACGTAAATCGCTACAAGATGTAGTAGTTTACTTTGGAACGTGTGATGGCCAGAAATAGCTACAGAATATAGCAGTTTTTGAAGGACTCTGAATGCAAAGAAACCGCGAAAGACTCTAGTGATTTCTTGGGAAATGCGTCGTTGCACAAACCGCAAGTGGGTGTCGCCGTTTACATGTAGCCTATAAAACCACTTAGAGAGAGAGAGAGAGAGAGAGAGAGAGAGAGACTAAAATTAAGGAAGTGCAAGCGAGAAATAATGCCAACAAAGAGTAAGGTGTCTCAAGTACATGGTAGCTACAACATATAAGTGAGAAACCAATAAAAGCATTGAGGCATATCACTAGCACATAAGTATAAAGCATGAAAAGGGTAATCTCAAGCATCAATATCAACAATGATAAAACACATGCAAGATTAGTTAGGACATGAAAATCATCGGCGGCATCAATGAAAAGATAAGTTTGTTTTCTTTTAAGTATTAAAGTTTATAACATAAAATGTAGTATTCAGGGTATAAGAGTTAGAATACAGAATTTGAGATTTATAGTTTAATATTTGAAATTTAAGATTTAAAATTTAAAATTTTAAATGTAGAAGGTTTGTAGTTTAGTATTTGAGATTTAAGATTCAAATTTTAAATATAGAATTTAAGGTTTGTAGGTTAGTATTTGAAAATTAAAATTTAAAATTTTAAGTTTTAAATTTTAAATTTAGAAGGTTTGTAATTAGTATTTGAAATTTAATATTTAAATTTTAAACTTTAAAGTTTAAAATCTAGGACTTATAAATAAAAGTTGAAAATTTTTTACTTATTCTAAAATACATTAACATTTGTTTTATATTTTTATGTAAAAGGTCATACGTATTTCTCTATTTTAATAAAATTAGACTAATAAATAATATTAAGAGAACTATATTTAAAATTTTAGTTAAAAGAATGGATGGATAAGACACTCATGGTTTTTGTTTCGGATTATAAATTATGGTTTTGACTTATAAGTTTTAGAATTTATTTAAAATGTGGTTATTTTTCTCACATCATACAACTAAGTAGGTGTATTTACAGCTTTTGGAGGTAACAGAATATGCCTTTACATGAAAGGATCATACCTTATTTTGAGAGGGCTTGTTTGTACCACTTGACTAGGCTGAACATGCATTGGTTCTGGTTGGACGAGTCCCTGGTCAGCACATTCATTGAGAGGTGGCGTCCTGAGACGCACACTTTTCATATGCCATTCGGAGAATGTACCCTCATGCTGTAAGATGTGGCATATCAGCTAGGGTTACCCGTCGATGGGAAGGTTGTTACTGGGTGCCTCACAAACTTTGATTAGTTTATGGAGGATGGTAGACCGACTTGGGAGTGGTTTCAGGAGTTATTCGGCGAGCTGCCGCCATCGGATAAGGTCAAGTAGTTCACAGTCCACTTCACATGATTCCATGAGAGGTTCAGGGTGCTACCAGCTGATGCGAGTGAGGATACTGTACGTATATACGCACGTGTATACATTATGATGATGCTATCCACTCAGTTGTTTGGTGACAAGAATGCAAATCGGGTACATATTCAGTGGTTGCCATTTATGACGAGGCTTGACGAGATGGGCACTTATAGTTGGGGTTCAGTTGCGTTGGCATGGCTATATCGATGCATGTGTGGGGTGGCCAACAAAAATGTCACGAACTTGGTAGGTCCCTACAACTAATACAGTCTTGGATCTTCTGGCGGTTCCCCACTCTCAAGCCGTATGTGTTTGATGACTTTTCTTTTCCGTTGGCATCTAAGTATTGATCGATGCATTGAGAGTTTCATTATTTGTTCTGAGTTATTAATGTTTTAGCTCTCAAATTAAACATTCATATCACATTATTATTCACTAGGTGGGTCACTTATTTAACCACTTATGTACATTCTCTTCCATGGTACTTAAGATAATCTGACTCTATCACCCTATACTCAACTCTACGATGGATGCTATAATCCTTTACACTCAACATTGCTTCCTCTTTTCTTTAGAAAGATTGGCCAATCTAAAATTTCGTAGCAGTATTTCCCTCATGCAATCCTTGACCCCCAATAGTAGGATCTATGTCCGGTTGTTAAGTGATGGCTTCCAAGTTTAGGGTTGAGAAATGTGGAGGATGTTGCTATGTGTCGGAATTTGATGGCCCCTGATGTTAGTCCAGGTATCCTCATCACTATCCCCAACAATGTCAGCAGGCTCTTCGTCCGAATCATCCTCTCGCATCGCATTTTCAACCCGATCTGATTCACCCTCACCTGGAATATCCAAAATCAGATGTGGTGACCTAACTATTCCAACTGCAATAGATTGAAGATCAACCAACAGACAAGCAGGCGCAATGACATGCATCGAGGTATAAGCACCCCCACCGTAGTCGACTGAGGATTCAGCGTTGAAGCCCAGAACTGTCGACGCCATCTCCAACTTGGTATATAGCTCGTGTATTCTCACTTCCGGAAACTTCGCCGACAATGAAACAAAATCTGCATATCTTCGTCGAACCCTATCACAAATGTTTCATACTTCACACCAGTTAGCACAACCGAAATAGGAATCTTGTAGAACAACTTCTTCATCCACTTTGTCCCACACACCCCCACCTTTTGCAATATACTAATTTTTAGCTCTGACAACGTATTTGATGACCAAATAAAAACACTCATTGGTTCTCTATCAGTAAACTTAATACCGTGCCTTTTGTTTTTTTTTTAACTTTTCTAGAGCAATACATTAGAGTTAAACTCTCCACACTTTCTATTTGTGAAAATGACACTATACTACCTCACCATTGCCTCATACTAAGTATTTATAAACATTCACTATATAAAAAAACCCGCTGCAGGGTCACACTGTTTCCAAAACAACCCAATTAAAAAGAAGCTGCTATAGCCTCTCGCGGTTTCTTCAAGTTCAGTTTTCTCAAAAACTGCTATGCTCTATAGCAGTTTACGTTCAATCTTAAATTTACCATAGCCTCTTGCAATTTCTATAGAAATATAAATATTGCAAATGCGTTTGCAGTTTACAAAAATTATATTCTAATAATTTTAATCTTCAAACAATTTAATTAAGTAATTTGTTCAAATTCTGATATATTAACCGTATCTAAACAATATTAACTAATACTAATAAAAGGCTTGAAGACCTTGAATAAAGTCCACTTTCCTATTCTCATTTCTTTTATTCTTAAAAAACTTGCTTTTATATTGTCTATTGTCATTTAGTTAATTATTAGTAAAAAATTTGATGGTGGGATAATATTAATGTCATTTTAAATATTTTAGGATAAATATAGGGTGATTAAGACGTTAAAGATTAAAATAAGACTCACTCTAAACATTAAAGATCAAAACAGTACTTTACCCAAAAAAATACTAATCAATACTAATACTAATTAAAATTAATATTAAATAAATTAACTTACATATATAGGATAATCTAAAAATTAATGAATAATTGTGTTCTTCAAATTTAGTGATCAGGAATCACCATTTTTATTTCATCGTTTTAATTTTGTGATTTCACTCACGATGAAGGTGAAGATCATGCAACATTCCTCTCTCTATCTGTTAATTTGGTACGTGAAGATGAAAATGATTTTTCTTTCTTTTGATTTTGGTTTCACTCTCACGGAATATGGTAAAGAAAAGAGAGAGAAACAACGAGCTATCCGTGAATGTGTTCCCCCCTCGAACACAGCTGCATGCCTGCATATATGTTGAAGTGCTCCCAACGCTTTGTTCTTGAGTGACGAGACTGCCCTTCATATTCTATTTTCATTTCCAATGCTGCACTCATTTTTTTAGCAAAGTACCAATTTGCCCCCTTCATTTGGGTTTATTGGCCGGGAACAACGATTTTAGTTTCCAATTTTTTTCCACAGACCCCGATTAATAAATACTTCATTTCTAGCAAAAATACCAACACAGAGCCAATACTTAAAAAAATTCAATTAATTTTTTGAGTAAAAGACAAATTCGTCACTGACCTTTTTTTCCGCGGACATTTTCGTCCTCAAGGATTGGGAAATACTTTCATGTCCCTGACCCTCTGAAAAAGTGGATATATTTACCCCTCCGTTAGAGTCGCTCCATTTGGCCTTACGAAAAACAGTGGCGTGGCTCCCGTGGCGCTGACTTGGCCGTTACGGGCTGCCACATGGGATGTGCTTTTGAAAAGAGGACATATTAGTCCCAGAAACTAAAATGTCACCGTTTCTCTCCGAGGGCATAAGTTGTGGGTAGTACGTAGCATAGAGGACACAAACGCTTTCCCTCTCTGTCTCTCAGGGAAGGGAGTGTCTGTCTGTCATCGACTTCCTTCTCCTTCCTTCTCACTTCTCACTTCTCACTTCTCAGTTACACTCACCAACCAACCAACCAACCTCATTAATCTCTCACCAAATCCCAATGCCTCTCCCCAAAACCCTACTCTCCCTCCTCCTCCTTTCTGTCACCATCGCCGCCGTTACAGCCGATTACTCAGCCGTGATGTCCAAACTCCTGAAATCCCTAACCTCCCCACCCACCGACTGGTCCCCCAATACCCCTTACTGCCAAAGGACCAGCATTACCTGCGACTCCTCCAACCACGTCACCAAAATAACACTCTCCTCTAAGTCCCTCACCGGAACTCTCCCTTCCGATCTTCAAGAAAACTCCCTCTCCGACCCACTCCCTTCTCTATCCGACCTCTCTAACCTCCAAACTGCCTACTTCGACCGCAACAACTTCACCTCCGTCCCCTCCGCCGTATTCTCCGGCCTCACCAGCCTCCAAAAACTCAGCCTCTTCAACAACCCTTCCCTATCCCCCTGGCCCTTCCCCACCGACTTAACTCAATCATCAACCCTCAACGACCTCGATTTCGGTTCTTCCAGAATCACCAGCAACCTTCCGGACATCTTTGACTCCTTCCCCAGTCTCCGGAACCTTCACCTCTCCTACAACAACCTCACCGGAGCCTTGCCCAAGTCCCTCGCCTCCTCCTCGATTATCAACCTGTGGCTTAACAACCAGGAAAACGGTTTATCGGGGACAATTGAGGTTCTCTCCAACATGACGCAGTTGTCTCAGTTGTGGCTCCACAAGAACTAGTTCACCGGTGGGATCCCTGATTTGTCCAAATGTGATAGCCTCTTTGATTTGCAGCTTAGGGATAACAAGCTAATCGGGGTCGTTCCGAGCTCATTGATGGCGCTTCCAAGCTTGAAGAACGTATCTTTGGACAACAATGAGTTGCAGGGCCCTGTGCCAGTGTTCGGTAAGGGTGTGTAGGTTATTCTTGATGGGATAAATAGTTTTTGTTGAGATACTCCTGGACCTTATGATGATAAGGTGATGGTTTTGCTTAAGGTTGCTGAGGGTTTTGGGTATCCGAGTCGGTTTGCGGAATCGTGGAAAGGGAATGATCTTTTCAAAAGCACATCCCATATGGCAGCCCGTAACGGCCAGGTCAGCACCAAAGGAGCCACGTCATCGTTTTCCGTCAGGCCAAATGGAGCGACTCTAACGGAGGAGTAAATATGTCCACTTTTCCGGAGGGTCAGGGACATGAAAGTATTTTCCAATCCTTGAAAACGAAAATGTCTGCGAAAAAAAAGGTCAGAAACGAATTTATCCTTTACTCTAACTTTTTTTCTAAAATTTAGTTTAGTATCCTTGCATTCCCTCTAAAGAAACACAAAATACTAGTATTCTCTTTTGCTTATAACAATGAGCCATACACACTTAAATTAACGAATTTTTATAATTTTTTAACGCATAAAATACGACTAAATTAGAGTAATTAAACATAAAAAGTTTTTAATCAAAGTAGTACAACTCGTATATAAGGGTGATAAATGGATCAAAATCCGCTAAATTGTTAAAAAAAATAGATCAAACTAAAAATTTAAAATCATCATCATAAAAAAATCCATCTAATTCAGTACTGTCTAGTTCGCATGTTTTGACAGATTTGATATGAGTACACGATGAAACATGTTTGTCCGAAAAGTCCGCCTTTTTTTCCTAAACTAACAAATTACCCAAACCTATAATCTCGACCCCGGCTCAAATAAATCGTATCCAGTGAAACACAATTCCCACTTTTAAATAAACTTCCACCCACCAAATCCTAGTTAGAAGTTGTCACCCCTTTCAATAATAATTAATCCTTTATTATTTTATCAATTTTTTCATTTTAAAATATTTTTATCAAGATGCTAATGAGTTATAATTTAAATAGCATAGTCTATCCATATTCATCTAAGAAGTTACGGGTTCAAACCTCCTTATGTTCGGTAAAAAAAAAAAATATTTTTTTCAAGATGCTTATACCCTTCAAAAAACAAGTTACAAAGTAACTACCATATACCATTATATATATATGACACATTTTGTATTAAATATACCAAGTTGGTTCATAAACAAAAACATTACATTTGTGATTTTATTTGGATGTAGTTAAATACAAAATGAATGTAGTTTATATGGGTTATACCATTCCTATTTCCTAAAACTATATATAAAAATGCAGTTATATATGTGTATGAGGCTCATGTTTCAAGAAGTCAAAATCCCAAGTTGTGATCTTATAAGAAGAGCAAGCAAGAACTCACTCCACAAATCAACAGGACCAGGCAAACACCAATGAGTGCAATCATTATAACCTTTCATCCACTTGTTACCCCAATGATCTCCAGGGTGCCCATCTGGCCTCATCAACATTGCCCTTGTCACATCCAAAATCTCAAATAATCTTTTTTCACCTTTTTCCCTTTTTGCCCTCTCAAACTCTTCCAACTGAATACTCCTCAATTGCCAATCAAAGCTCCCAAAATCAGCCTCAGCCTCACTCAAAGGACTAGTCCTATTGCAATACCCTCCATTGTTCCACACACCATTCTCAAAGTGTGCTGGTGCAAATGTCCTCAACACTGTTAACAACCCTCTTTTTTTGTTCTTGGATCCATTTATGTGCATGAATGTTGTTCTAAATGCCATCCTAATTGGCAAGTCTATGTTGTAGTTTGTCACATTTTGTTCATTACAATATACACATCCTATAAGTTTGTTACCTTTGTGAAGGTACATTACTCTGAAAAACCAATGTCCATCTGAGATGATTGCATAGTCTAATTCAGGGAATATATTGGCCCAATCTTCATCTACTTTGTCTAAGTGAAGGTCAAAAATGCTGGAACCTGTGCCATTCACAATTCTTTCTTCTCCTACAATGAGGAATCTGCTCCAAATCATCATTAGGGTGAAATCATGCTTAGGGAAGTACCATTGTCTATACTTGTCATCTGGGTCCTTGTACATATCCTTTGGAGTATCCTCCTGTGAATATTTGCATACAAAATTGTCACATTCTCCCATTCATGTATGAAAGATGTTCTTTATATGCTAACAAAGATAGTAATGATATAAAGGATTTAATTTTGATTTCCTATACCTACAGTTATCTAATTAAATTCGATTTTTTAAATAATCATTTATATAACGAATATAAAAATTAATGGTAAATTGCTAAAAGTATACCCGAATAATCTTATCACGGATAAAAATACATTCAAATTTTGTTATTGACAAAAATACTCTCAAATAATTTTAAAACGCGACAAAAATACCAAAAGATTATTTTTTCTGTAAGTGGCAAACGACTTTTATATTTAACAAACCGCTTATGGCTTTAATCCAAAATTTATAGAAATATTTAGATGACTATTTAAAAAATATACACACAAAAATTGGATAAAAATTTTATCTCTATATTTTTTCATTTTTTAAAAATATTATTGGTTATTGACAAAAAATTTTTGATAATACATATTTAATGTTAGGTATTTTTGTCGCGCTTTTAAACTATTTGAGAGCATTTTTATCAATAACAAAATTCAAGTATATTTTTTTCTACAATAAAATTATTGGATGTATTTTTTGTAGTTTATCCTTAATATTTATTTTACACTAGTTTACATAAAAATAAAATTCTTATTTAAATATTAATTTTTATTATCAGATTAAATTATGGATCCTTTTATGTTTTATTTATCGGGCCAATAATTTAATTATAAAAAAATTTGTATGTTACATTGTTATATATATGAAAATAATTAAAATATTACAGGACCAACACAATTTATTATTTTTGTCCAATAGTTAATTAATAATATTTAAAAATATTAGTTAAAAAAATAATATTAAACTACTAAATTAAAAATGTTAGATTACTAACTAGAGATGTTGGTAAATATAAATTAAAATTAGCGGCGTTTAAACATTTTTTGAAATTATTAATTATTGGCTATGCCAAAATAGCAAAAAGCATTTTCTATTAATTTGTATGTGGTAACTTTTGAACTAGCCTATGGCATTTCATCCTTGTAAAAGTCTTTTTCTACCTCAAGTTCAGCCCTCAGTCCCTCACCTCCTCGCCACTCTCTAAACCACCACCTCCTCCTCCCTAAGCCCCTAATTACGTTCAACTCCCGACCTTAAATGTTCTAAGAAAAATGTACAAATTTGAAACTAGAATAATGTTCATTGATATATTCAAGAAAATGATTGGGAGTTTTAAACTATTTCTCTAATTATATTTTTTATTTTTAAAATAAAATATATATATTTAAATTCTTATTCATTTATGAAGTATAATTATAATTAGAGATAAATTAAGACTCTTGATTATTAATCTATATTTAAATTTATAAAATAAAATTATAAAACAATTTTTCCAATTTTTTTAATTATTCTTTTCATTTATACTTTTTTTATAATCACACAGAACAAATAATTAGAGTTTTATTTAATAAAAAATAAACTTTGATAAATACCTTCATAAAATCTAGTCCTAAGATCAATGAATGGAAACTTGAGAGTGTGTCAATCCATTTTTTAATAATGCCGAATTAACATACTAAAAGATAATGTGTTTAATCTTAGAAAATTTTTTTAGTTCATTGATATGTTTAGAAAAAAATATTGGGAGTCTTAAATTATTCTCCTAATCATCCTTCTAATTTATAAATAAAAAAAAAACAATTTTTAAATGAAATGTTTTCTTCTATCATACATTCTATAATTGCAAAGAAGAAACAATTAGAGCTTTTTTAATTAAAAAATATACTTTGATATATAATAATATAATTTAATTTGTTATTTGAGTATTTATTATTCACAATGACTTAATTAAAATTTTTTATAAAATACAAAAAAAATCTGATTATAAACCTTTATAGATATCTATTTACGAATTGAAAAAAACTATAGAACCTCTAGAATATATTTAAAAAAAAAGAATAAATATAGGTTAAACATAATATTTGTCATAAGATTTTACCTATCACATGTACCCAATTATTTATTTGTCATATTCAACACCTTGAATGATTACATATATTTGCTGCCGATAAGTTAGAGGGAAAAATCGAAAATGGTTCCTGGCATAACTACATAATTAAGTGAAACAATTATGTTGTCAATATTTACTATTTCTAGTTCATCATTTCTTCTTGATTCTACCAAACACAAATATGATCAATATGATGATGGATTGATGGTATTCATATAAAGATTGACATGGCATAATGGTGTGGTAAAAATAAAAAAAATGAGTATTTGTATTTATGAATTTTGTGAACGCTAATAAAATTATCCATTAAATAAAAAAACTAACATTATATATATAAAAGATAGGTTTTATGTGATAAAAATATTTAAACCTTAATTTTTTTTGTTAATTTTTTAATAAAATTCTTAAATTACTCTTTTCCTTTATTTTCAATCTCAACTCTACCATTATCTTCTTTTTCAAATTTCAAATTTTTATAACTCTCACCACTACTAGCATCTTTCCTAAGCTCTGGATTATCACTGGCTTCTCTCCTCCTTTTCGCTGTCACCGCCACTTACCGTCGCTATTACCAGCACTGTCATCATCACCCTTTAAAAGAACTTGTAGAAGATAGCAAACTTGTTGTGCTGATGAACGGGGTTCATGTAACAAACAGTTTGGAGAAAGACGAAAAAAATAGCAGCGGGAAGCCGTTCAATGAAAAAAATCAAAGTCTTAGAATTATCGTAGTAGAAAGCGTAGTACAAATGTGTGATGATTGTGCCGTTTAATCTAACATAGCCTTTCAAGATTTTGAGGACAACGCTGCAGCTTCAAGGGAAGTTCTTGACGCAGATAACGGGAGAGTCGATGTTGGCGAAGGAGTGAGAAAAAGGAAAGACGATGGTAACTAAGAGAGGTGTTGATCATGGTGAGAATTGTGAAAGTTTGAGATTTAGAAAGAAAAGATGGTGGTGGAGTTGATATTAAGTTATGATAGAAAAAATTTAAAAATTTTATTAAAAAATCAACAAAAAAAATTAAATTTAAATATTTTTATCATACTGAACCTATCTTTTATGAGTATAATATTAATTTTTTTTATAAGTAGTTTTATCAACATTCACAAAATTTATATATACAAATAATTGTTTACCCTACAAATAATAACAAAAATTCAAATCTCAATAATGAAGTATCGGTGTCGAAATCGAGATCATTGAGTTATTAAATAGTAAAAAAAGATAAATGCTAATATAATAAGAAAAAACGTATTTTATGTTAGAAAACATATTTTAGTTGGCTAATACAATATTCTTGTCAAACCAAAAAATAATTTATATTTAAAAATATTATCTGAAAAAAGTGTCATTCATATAATACTCAAGGAAATGAAATATACATGGTTAAAAAACCCAACCAAATGAATATATTATATATTTTGCCAAAAAATAAGGGTATATGATATTACTTTTTCAAGTGACTTGAATAATCAAATAAAATCACTATTAAAATAATAAAAACCATTAAAAGAGGTCAATTATGAAATTAATATTTTTAAGTTAATTTTAAAATTTTTTAATTTTATTTTTCTTCTTCACATTTTTATTCTCTCTTTCCACTCTTCTTTTATTTTTTTAGGTGTTATCTCATTATTTATTCATCGGTATTATTTTATTAACGGTCATTTATCAGCTATCAGATTACTAAAATTCAATATTGTTTTGAAATAAAAAATAAGAAAATTATATTTTTAGGAATGAAAATTTATGATAATTTAAATGAACATTTAAAATAAAATCCTAAAAAAATATTCAAAATCAACTAATAAAATAATATCTAAAAATAAATAAATTACTGTAAAATATAATTTCAAATTTTCAAAACAAAATAAACCCAAAACCTAAACTAAAAAGTAAATAATATAAACAAGAGCAATCAAAATCCAACATAATTTTTATAAAAGAAAATTTTACTCTCCTCTCTCAAAAAAGATTAAAATAACATTCTCCTTCTCTCTATTTATAAAATATATATTTTTTCTCTTATAATTTTTAAAAAACTTTCTCTTTAATCTATTTTAAATTTTTTATGTTAACTAATGTTAACTTTATCTATTTTTTAAGAAAAAATAAATTATTTTTTTACAAAAATACCCTTTAACAAAAATTTTATTTTTTTGTCATTAAATTTTGCTTACCAAAATATCTTTTAATAAATTATTCTTTTATTAATTAAATTGTATTTTTAACGAAATATTTTCAAAAAAATTAATAATTAAATTATTTTTTTCTAAGATACCTATTTTTCAATAATTTTTTAATTATTAAATTGTGATTTTACTAAAATTTTTGTTAACAATTATTTTTATATTTACTATTAATTTTTTTATATTAATATATATTATTTTAACATTAAATAAAAAATCTTACCACTGTTGGTAAAAATACAATTTAATCAATAAAAAATAATTTATTAAAAAATATTTTAGTAAACAAAATTTAGTGACAAAAATATAAATTTTTGCTAAAATGTATTTTTGTAAAAAATAATTTTTTTAAAAAAATGGATAAAGTTAACCTTAGTTAACACAAAAATTTTAAATGAATTAAAGAAAAAAAAAATTTAAATTATAAAAAAGAAAATATACATTTTATAAATAAGAAAGAAAAAAATGTTATTTTAGTATCTTTTAAAAAAAAAGAATAAATTTTTTTCTTAAAGCAATGGCCAAGTCAATTCCATTTACGCACACAAATTCAAAAATCCCCAAATCAACTAAATCAACATCCAAAATTTAACATTAGAAAAAACATCCAAATTTAGACTAAAGTTGACCTCCGAAAAGTGGATTACCTATTTTAAAACGTCGAATCATAAAAATCCAAATAACAATTATAACAACAAACAGAAGCATTTTAAAAAGAGGGAGGGAGAAGAAGTTAGTTGAAAAAAAAAAAAAAGCCTGATGAAGTTAGTTAAAACATTATTTCCTTATACTTTTTCTTTTGGCAACCACAACTAAATTGGTCAATAACTTCAATTAACTACTGTCAACAACCATCTTTACATCAAATTATGCTAATAGCATTTGTTTTCTCTACAAATAGTACAAATAAGCATCATTCATCAAAATTTATAGGGGTAAGTACGATTTTGGTCCCTAAAGTTTAGTGCCAGAATTGAAATCGTCCTTCTTATATTTTTGCATTTAAAATCGTCCTTAACGTTTTTTCCGTAATATAATCGTCTTTTTTAATTAATTTTTTTGTTTTATTCATAAACTACCCCTATTCCTATTTTAATAATAAAAATTATAAAATTAAAAAAAAAAAGAAAACGCGTAAAAACGCATTGGGAGGGTGGGAGAAGAAAAGGGTATA
>NC_029776.3:98544964-98559644 GCF_000817695.3 Arachis duranensis
GGAGGGGGGAGGGGAAGGGGAAGGGGGAAGGGTATTTTTGTCCAAAAATAATAAAAAGGACGATTTTATTATGAAAAAAAAACATTAAGGACAATTTTAAATGAAAAATACAAGAGGGACGATTTCGATTCTGACACTAAACTTTAGGGACTAAAATCGTACTTACCCCAAATTTATATTAATACTAAGAAATTGATCACATCTAAGTATCTAACTACGGAGATCAACTTATGAATTAAGTAGCTCTCTATTATTCACTTATTACATTTTTGCACCTCACAATACTATTATTCTTGGCATGACCCCCTAAAAAGTATTATTTTGCACCTTAGCCTCAAAAGTGGTTATTATTCTTTTTTAACCATGGACATCACCAAGACACCAATCATCCACTACATAGAAATAATTTTTGGTTTAAAAAAAATTTTTGATTATTCATTTATAATAAATTTAATTATTTTGTTGTGAAACATTTAATTATTTATTGAAAAATTAATTTGTTTAAAAATTATATAAATATAAATAATTACGAAATGATTAATTTAATAAGTGATTTTATATTTTTATAGATATTTTTTATTCTATTTACATCAACATTAACGGCGAATTCGTACCTAACATCCCATTGGAGGAAATGGCAATTTTCTAACAGCAATAAAATTTGAATCTAAAATATTATATATACTATTCAAACTCTTCCCCTGTAAATCATTATAGGGGCTTAAATTGCTTTAATTTCATTTTTATGTCTATTTTTATGATATATGAACATAATAGTGTTATACTTATATGTGGCCGCATCCTTAATATATACTTTCGTTTATTTGGATCGGTTTCAAGAATCACATTCCCCTTACAGTGTAAGCAAGGAATATGAACTAACCTAATCAATCCCAAGCAAAAGAACAAAAACTTTTCTCGTCATGTGATTTTACAAACTCCCATGTTTAAACACAAACGTAATTATGGCAGCTGGAAATTTTTGAATATCCAAACTCAAGTTAAATCTTAATTTGGCCTTTAAAATTTAGTCTGATACTCAAAATGACCTCCATAATTTTATTGGTCTCAATTAGAACTCCAAATTTACAATTGTGGCTTCGGTTTGCTTCTGTGATTATCTCCGCTGATATGACGCAATTACATGACACGGTAGATACTATTTAAACGACGGCGCATTAGTTTCGCGCCTAAACTCTTTGGAAACCACGTCGTTTCAGTTTTTTGTAAGTTAAAACTCTTTCTTTTCACTACGATAATCATAAGTTGCAAAACATTAAGAAAACCTTCGCACTACGTGATTTCCAAAGGGTTAACTAATGCGCCGTCATTTAAGTAGTATCCACCATGTCATGTAATTTTTTGGGCCAAATCAACATTTCGATAACAGAAATAATCACTGAGATAAGCCAGAGTCACGATTACAAATTTGAGGGTTATAATTGGAGCTAACAAAATTGTGGAGTCATTCTGAATATCGAGTCAAATTTTAGGGGCCAAATTGAGATTTAACTCCCCAAACTCTGCTTACATTAATAAAATTATTTGAATTAGATTATACTATTAAATAAAATGAACAGAAAAAGAAATTAGAGTGTAACCTGTGACAAAAGGCATAAGAGGGATTCCATGTGGTTCCTAGCAACAGAGTCACCAATGAATGCCATTTTCTTGCCGCCAACAATGTTGAGGAATGATGTTGGATTGAACCTTGGGAGCTCACATTCATGAGGCTTCCATTTCCATTTAAGGAAATCAGTGTCCATTCTCCCATGTCTGAAACAGTTCTTGCTATCAGGGATTGTTGTGCAACTTGAATTTGTGTAATACGATGATTCTCCCTCTAATGATGGAACCCAATGACCCTTAAATAGGTCACATTTATTTTCTTCTGAAAAGGAAAAAAAAATTGAACAAGAAAGATTGACAAAGTATATGATCATGTTATCCAACAACAGGAAAAGTTGGAGAGGCAATTGATTTGAACTAGTCAAATTCTTAATAACAAGGTCTAAACAACATTGACCAAGACAAAATGAATGATCATATTATTGAATTTTGTAACCACATACCTTTTTGTGGTTTGGAATTGGATGATGATGAGGAAACTTTAGTTGTTTGAGAAAGATTTTCTTGCTTATTATGTTGGGGGTGATCATCATCAAAGATATCAGGGCCTTGATTGGGAAGAAGGGTCAAAGGTTTTGGGGAAATGAGAAAGAACAAACAGAGAATTGAAGCAATGAAGAGAGAGGAGAGAATCAAAGGTATGTTCTTGACGCATCTCTCTCTTTTATCCTGAAAAGTAGTAGAGGACTTCTTCATGTTGTTCTTGGCCAACATCAACAGACACAAGAGGACAATTGAGGGAGCCTGTGTGGGGTTTAAGGTTAGAGAACAATGAGAATAATCCAAATACTGATGATTGGGGAAAAACTAAAAACCATGGAATAATGAAAGTTTTGTCCCTATGCCTTTTTAGGACTAGTATATAAGTCATTAATGAGAATAAATAATTAACATCCGATTGCTACAAAATAATTAACATATTTAGCTTTTTCTTTCTTTTTATGTCTTTCGACCATTATTCGATTTCTTATTACTAAATATCTGATTAATTTCCCTTGAGTGAATATAATTGTTATTTGTTATCGAATAACGAAAATGTTTGGTAAAAAAAATTATCTTATCTAATATTTATTAATTATTATTAAAATTAATGAATGTTAAATAAAATAAGCTTAGACTATTGTTTTACTAACCGTTTTTTATAATCTATAATATTTGTCGCTTACACAACATATCTTTTGGTTCAAATTATTTGTATTTGTCATATTTTAATACCACATTTATTTACCATTTTTTACTTTTACCCACGATATAAGGAACTTCAATATAATATTCGATTATTTAACTAACTTGTGTTCTAAGAGTATATTTTAAAAATATAATAATAAAAAAATTTTAATACTTTGATGCATTAAAAACTTAAAAAAATTAATTTTCGTAATAACTTTTATAAAAAAAATTTAAAAATTCACCCAAAAAATCCCTAAATAACATATAGCTTAAGCGTTCCTCTTCATTCTCTTAACTACTTTACCTCTGACCATAGAACCCACCTTAGTTGTATCACTTTATTCTGATTTGTATTATTGTATATATGTGAGAAATTTCGTTTAATTATAAAATAGGGAGACAGAAAATGAGCAAAGTACTTTTGGTGTTTTCAAGCAACATACTCCGTGGAATATTATGACACATGGAAACGTTGAATGTGTGCTTTTGTTGAGGGATGGACTAGTCCTTAGATTTAGATACCCTAATTTCACGGCGCAATCCCAACCTTTTGATTTAACGCGTAAATTGGCCTCAATGTGTCACGGTTTTGTGCCTTAAAACCTACATTAATTCCACTTTGTCTTGTTCAGTACAACACCCAGCAGCAATAAGCTTTGACCCTCATTATTTTATAACAATTTTTCTGCTAGGTGATGTTGAATTAACCTTTTTTTTTAACCGTATTCCCTAACTCAATATACTAAGGGCTATTTTATAGCAGATCTGAATTCTATTTTAAAATTTTTTTGATAGTGAATGTGTTGCTACGTAATGCAGTCCTTCTCAACTTCCAAATAGTTGAACCAAGCTAAGGCCAAATAATAATATTATACTAACACGTTTGAAAGATTGAAACCAACGAATTATAACTCAAATGACATAGTCTTTCTTTCCTTTCTTTTCACCTAAAAGTTTCGGTTTCGAATCCCACCAATTATAATTCCCACCAATTATAATTGATTAAAAAAATCTCCTAATTGTTGCTGCAATGTGTGGTAAGTGTGTGAAAAATATGTAGGTGTTTTGTGTAATACTTAAGATTGAAAATTGTCTAATTTAGACCCAAAAAAAGAAGATTGAAGACAACGTGGGGGGCGGTTTGCAGGCCTTTTCATATGTAAATGGGGTCAGCATTCAGCCATTCGCCAAGCAATCTTATACAATATAATACTTTAGAAAAGTAAATAAATATTTCTATTTCGTTGACGTCATAGGCTATATTCTTTACATTTTAGGCGGCATCTGGTGCTAGTTAATGCGTGGGGATGATGCCCCAAACGGGGTTAGAACTCACAAGTCAGCAGCACACAATAATGCCTCATTATTACCAGTTCAGGTGAATCCATACCATCATGACGTAAAGTGGTGAAACTGTTGAGAACTTTTTTATTTTTTCTTCCATTTTAATTATTTTTGAGTAAAAGGTCACTGAAAACTTAAAAGGCATCGAACACGCAAAAGAACTATGAACCTAATTTGAATACGCCCGCCACTACTTACGAAGCAATATGTCTGTTTATTTCATAAATTTATTTAGATTTAGAATGAAAGTCATTTTGTTATTGGATAATGGGAATCCTTGTGTTTGCTATGAGTCTGAGATTGGTTTATACGAGATACATTGGTGATTCATGAACAAGAACAAAGCACTTGCACCATTAATGCAAGGATATCTGATCAAATTAATGTTAAAAATAAATCAAATGAGCCATGAGAAGGACGAGTTTAGCCAACAAGATTTCGTTAATAAGCCACTAACAAGAACTCGAATCACACTACAAAACATTGAGAAAGAGAGAGGTGACACGTACGTTGGCCATGATTGCTAACCTGTAACTATATTATCATCAATAAGCAGAAAGTGTAGAGCATCCTATTTTTCTTTGGTTTACAAGAAGGCCGAAGCCCAGACAGAAACTACACCACAACTACTCTGCGGGGCAAGGCAACCCATGTATCCTCTATCATCCACAGACAAGATACATTTGGGGGGGATCATCTCAAAAATGGAATCCTTGATCCAACTCACTTTGCGAGCACAGCGGATGAACAAAGAACAGCTCCCCAATTCTTTTGTTGCTAGCACTCCCAGAGTGATTGTTGTTGATGACCTTGAAGGAAGCCTGCGAGTCATCCCTCACTAACTCCAGCCCTTTCAAGATCCCCCCATAACGCCGCTTTCAAGGCTGTACAATCTTCTAGGCAGCATTCGCCAGATTGCCTATCCACCCTGCTGTGAATTTATCCTCCTTTTGAACCACCAATACAAGGTTGTAGCCTTTCCGGAGAACTTCCTCATTTTCTTGAACAGCCTTTAAGAGTTTCCTTTGCTATGGGCCTAAGGGGTCTATAACAGTGTAGCTCAGGTTCCTCCCCTTGTTTTTCCAAAACAGCAGCTGTCGCATTCCATGTGTTTAACAAAGTTGAAAGCAAAGGATGGGAAACAAATGATCTGAAACTGGCCTAAAACCCAGGCCAGTTGATACATCGAACCTCCTTTCATCTTATCTGAAAGGGAACGGCTTGTTGTATGCAGAATCATACAAGACAAACTGCATCAGCCATCAGAGGCACTGATTGCTTTTAAGAGTCATTTAACGACGGGCAAGTGTGTCAGCAGCAAGGGTACCATCTCTGCTCATTCTTCATGGCCCAACACAGTTGACACTCGGCATGCAAACATTATCATCAATATTTCCAGCACTTTCCACAAAAAGCTGCAAGGTGCAAGAATGGATACAGATAAATAAATCACGAGCTTCAAACCACACAGCAGTAAAAAAAGAAACTGCACACACCAAATCAAAACAAATTGGCTCAATATGAGTGGAAGACTGAACTATTTGGGAGAGCATAGTGCAAATGCTATAAATATTCAAAACAAGTGGAACGAGATTTTGGTAGGCATCATAGGAAACATTTACTAGGTATGTCCGAACATACCCCAAATTATTTAAATCGACTCCAGTCAGAAAAATCATAAAGATCTTACATGAACATCAAAGGCATGCATTAGCATCAATGTAATTTGACAGACTGCCAAGACCCAATTTCATGAATCAAAGACTACCAAAATCAACACTACACAGATTCGGAAGGGTCAGCTAACTAATAAATTAGTAAAATTAAGAATACTAATCAGCATAAATGAAGAAAACAATAGTAAAATCAAAACCAATATCTAACCCCTAAGTTACCATGAGTAATAAATATGCCGAGTCAGAATTCAAATTTATGTAAGATACTAAGATTCAAATCCATAAATTTAAAAGACAAAAATATACTGAAGGAGGAAGCCAAAAAATTTTTGCACTTTATAGAGTAAAAATATAATGTGGCCCATAAAAGTAGAGAAAGCAAGTATGTGGACAAACAGCCACGAACTCCTCAAATAAACATTAATACCCTCTTACCCACACTCACTCCACATCTAAGACACTAAGCCGCCACAAGCCTCAAACTAATCGAAGGTAGTATTCATACAAGCAAGCGAACATTACAAGGTCACAAATAGTGCACGGCTCCTAGTCTGAACAGAAATAAGGGGGCCTAGGTTTCCTCAAACAGAAAATGGTGGTTCAGTCAGCAGCATGAATCATCTGATTGCACAATTTCTAAGAGCAAGCTCATGAATTCTATACTGATATCAAATGGATTATTTCCTAGGATCAGAATCAAATACCTCAGCACATACCACAGATCAGGTATTTTACGTGCTGGCTTGCCATTTTAACAACCTTGTATGGAAGTACTACCCCAAAACTAATATATATGATCAATCTAAAAAAATAGTTAAACGATACAGAGCCAAGTTTACAATAAGCTCACCTCCACTTCTATATTAGTTTTGAAGAGCCATGATCCTACTGCCATGAGGGCTGTTTGTAGCTGAATCTATCAGCTCCATCCCAACCACCATCAGGTTCTTTTCTCTTCAAGACACCTGCCACCTGAAACATCTTCATATGTTCCTCTCTCCTGTCTGTATCTGTACCACCGGGGCCTGAATTAAGATCCAGACTTTGACTTCCCCATTTTCGGGTGTCAGGAATCACATTACTTGTACCCCCAGGAAGACTCATGACATATGGACGCGGATATGTTGAGGAGACAACACCACCAGGTGCAACTGGCTGCGACGGCATAGTAGGAAAGCAAAGTCCACCAACTGTTGATGAATCAATAAATGTTGCTGAACCAACAGAAAAGGAGTTTGAAGATAATGGAAAACTAGTTTCAAATGGAAATCCTCCTGGATATGGAAAGGGTGCTGCAGTAGGTTGGTAAGCAACAGCAGGAGCAGATGAAAGCACTGGCCCCCGGTAGAGTTCAGGACCAAACGCTGCACTACCAGTGGGACCCATTATCCGCTGTGCTCCAGCAGCT
The DNA here is from genome assembly GCF_000817695.3 of Arachis duranensis. Taxonomy (NCBI): domain Eukaryota; kingdom Viridiplantae; phylum Streptophyta; class Magnoliopsida; order Fabales; family Fabaceae; genus Arachis; species Arachis duranensis. The sequence goes on from NC_029776.3 coordinate 98,552,192, forward strand.
GCAACATAACTCTGTTCACCTCTACCAGGAAGAAGTGGAGGGACAGTAATTGCAGAATAAGAATTTCCTGGGGGAAACCATGATGAATAATTCCCATATTCAGCATTGTTGGCTCTTGTACCATGGATGGCAGATGGAATCGGTGCACTATTTTTCATCTGCTGAATTCGAGTTGGGACCTCTGTGCCAACTTCATCAAGGCCTGGTCCATTATTCAAATCGAAGTCTCTTGACACACTTCCACCATTAGATAACCTACCAGACAGTGAAGACTTACTTGGCAATGTAGGAGCATCCAGTTTACTCATAGAGTAAGAAACAGCATCAGGAGTCTCATCAACTCTGTTCAAATCAAGATCAAGTCCCATCGTGCTGCGATCAGGTGGCCCAGATTCTGAAGAACCATGGGAACCTACATCCTCAAAACTTCTTTCATCAGCAACATTCAAATCAAAATCTAAAGGAGCACGGCCTTGTTTTGAAGATGTGGAATCAACAGAAGGAATATCTCCAGTAGTTGACGGTGTCTCTGAATTTTTCCTAGGTTCAGCTGGCCGGAAGGCACTTGTTGCAGCAGAGCCTTTCCATCCAAGTTCACCCTTACTGCGCAATGGGTTTTCTGGTAGAACAACTCGCCCCTTGACAGCAGATGCCACTGTAATTGTTGTATGGAATCCCCCAGAGATGGATGAAATGGGAAAAGGCAATGCACAAGGATTATGGACCGCAGATGATGTGGTGTGTTCTTCCTGCCGAACAATCTCCCCATGGCTAGCATCATCAACAGCGAAGCCCTCATTTAGATCGAAGTCTAATATTACACCTGCATCAGACCCAGCAACAGTGAGGGATGGATGAATACTGTGGGCATGCTGCTCACCTGCAACATCAGATTCCTTTCCATCTAAGTTGCACACAGAAGTTTTAGACACTTCATTTTCTTTCCCGGGAACTTTGGACAACGCTGGGGGATTTGATGATCCAGAACATTGACCAAGAATCTCCTTCAGACCTGAATTATCTTTGAATTACCAGAAGCAGAAGGCGGCGTCACATCCACCTTTTTAAACTCTACAGACTCGCTGCTTTCTGCAACAGATGATTTTTGCACTGATACGCCAGTAACCTCTGTACTGATCTTGTTATCCTTACCTACATCTGAAGATAACTCGAGTAATTTTTCACCTAACTCCTTTTCAATCTTTACACCTGCAATGGTCTCTTTGGAAACTAGCATTTCATCATTCTTCACGACTGCCTCATCCAAGTGATCAACCATCTCCTTTTTAGAGTCTGAACTGCTGGGTTTAACCCATTGACTTCCAAAATCCCTCTGCACATGAAAATGGTTCTCTCCTCCAGGCTCTTCCCAAGTCTCCTTTTTAGCTGGTGGTACAGTTTCAGAAGCACTCTCAGCAATTTCTGGCCGTATGCGAGGAGATTCAGCATTTTGTGACAAATCTGCAGTAGAGACATTCATTTGGGGCCCGTTATCACCAGTTTTCTCTTTACAACTGGTTGAATTTGCTTCTTCTCCAGCAGAACCACGTGATATTGTGGTCACAGGGTGCCTTGAATCATTTTTAAATTGCACTGGATCAACAGCATTCAACAGAGGCTCTGCTGATGCCCTTCTATCAGATTGTGTAACAGTGTGAGCAGCTATTTCACCCGGATGCTTTAACTTGGAAACATTGCCAGAGCTGGATTCATCTACCACAGGAGACTTCCTCTCAGGTGAAGCCAGAGGAGAGACATTTCCAGATGTGGATATCTCGCCTGCAGCTACGGTAGCAAGTAAGTTCATCCCATCATCACCAGCAGAGACAGAGGCACTAGCTTCGGAGAATTTGACACAACTTTCAACTAATGCATTCATAGGGCTTAAAGAAGCAGCATATGTCTGCCCTGATCTGGAAATAAATCCTGATGACAGATTACTCTGTTTCGATGTTTCTGGTACCTGATCACCATCTTCATTAATCCTTCCCTGTTCATCAGCTATCGGAGAGCCCTTACCATGCTCACAGCCAGTTGAACCTTCATTAGAAGCACAGGCATCAGTTATCACATTTGATGAAACAATGGTATGCAAACCATCATTTTTACCTTTAACTCTTCTATCCCGAGACTCATTCTTGTCGGCAGGAGGCGAAGCTATGCCACAAGGAATAGCAGGTTCTTCAGAAGCAGCACCGCTTGCTCCCCTTGAAGGACTACGGGCAGTATTTGGCAGTCTGAGAATAAGGCGTTGATTATTCCCTTGATCAGTAAGTGGCGGATCAAAAGATTTTTCGTGGGAAACTCGAGTTGGTGAAACTTTTTCAGAAGGTGAGTTTCTAGTAGAGCCTTTTACCGAGGTGGGCTCCTTCTGAGCAAGTGCAACACCAGCCCCATGTACTCCATTGCTTGACTTCCGAGTTCGAGATGTACCACCAGGTATTTTGCTCGCACTCATTGACACAGCAGTGGAACTCCTAGAATCTTCCCTACAAGACCCAATTGTTTTTGCATGTTCACTAGAACAAGATAAGCTGTTGTTTTGGGACTGACTAGAACTGCTGCTCCTTTCCTCCTTGATAGGTGTCAGAGGTTGATCTGATGCTGGGGCACCACCTAATGCCTTCACATTCTGATCTTTAGGGGTACAGCCCATTGAGGTAGTCATCAATTTAATTGAGCTAGGAGCTGAAGAAGACTTGGACAATGCTTCCCCAGAACCATGCTTAGCCAATGAATTTTTGGATACTGATGATTGAATTGCAGATCCCTTTGTAGCATTCTCAGATCCTCCAGTTTTCTTATTTCCAACATGAGAGATCTCAGAAGCTGCCGGTTTTGCTTGCCAAGACACAGGACGTGTAGAACCAGATTTCGAATCGGTCATATTCATTTCAGCCTCAACACGTTTCTTCCATGTATCTACTAAACTCCTAGCTTTCCTCTGAATTTCAGAATTTTTGTGAGTGCGTAAATGATTAACAGACTTCCCAACATTGCATGTTTGCAATGCATGAAGGTTCACAGGAAGCCTATCCAATGCACGAAGCAAGGCTAACAAAAATTCCTCAACTGATTTGTCGCTTTCTTTAGGGGTATTACTATCACCATTTTTTCCCTTGTGAACCTCCTGGAGCCATTCATCCAGCACAGGTAAACCCCTGAGCTGTACAAACCAGCTAAGACAATCATCACGCTCGGTTGCTGCTATTGCATTAACAAGGATTATTCTCCCACCCAAATCTATTTTTTTATCAGCACCATCAGGTTGCATGAGTTGTACAAGTCTTTCAACTCCTTCAAAGTCTACAAGCCCACCTTTGTCAGTAATTTTACTGATCTCACTCCTCAACATGCTCTCAGATCTAACTGGGCCAAAATCCCCATCTTCTGCTTTAAATAGTCGCTCTCGTTTAGATAAATCAGAACCCTGATCACCCCTTTCTCTCTTTTTTCCTTTAACCTGTGTACCAAAGGAAGAACTATTTTGAACACTATCAGAACCAGATTTCAAAGATTGTGTTGATGTCGGACCATTCAAAGGTTTTGGAGAACGGCCTCCCGACTGCGCTGCCCCATGCATTTCTAGTTTTGTCTTGTCTAATAACCGGTCAACTTCTTCCGGAACAGCCTGGTTACATCAATAGACAAAAAGACTCATCAATAAAATCATGAGAAAGAAATATACACCAGAAAAGTACAGACACGGGAAATAGGAGAACTTACATTAATGTATTCCTTATCGGTTAGCCACCATATACAGTTGTTCTCAGTGTCATACACTCGCCTGCAGACAAACGCAGATATCCCTGAAGGAAGTTCAACACCTTTACGAAGGAACGCGACTTTACACGGATGGAGTAATGATGAAGCAGATATTTCATTCTTGTGATATGAGTAGAAGACTTCGTTTGGGGCAGCTTCCAATACGCCCTTGGTAAGCTTCACATCAGCATGTCGGTAAAGCCAATTAACTTCTAAAGTTGGACTTTCTTCTTTATTAAATATTAACTTGCGAATTATTCCAATAAAAGGTGGGGAATGCCGGGGTGGCTTGAAAAGTGCACAATCACCAACATAAATCTTGCGTCCATCCTACAATGAGATCATTACAATTAATTAGGCATAACTTAAATGTATAGATATAACTTTAATGAAACTATATCAAACAATGAAGAGTGGAAATGAAAATGAAGAGTACTGATATGTTAAGCAGAGAACAACAGGTAAACCAATAAGGAGCTATCGCATTGGGGTTGGGACATGCTCCAAAACGGAAAACGAAAACATATAAGTAAAATACACAACAGTAATCCAAGAAAAACAAAGAACTTATCACTTTATCTACTATATAAAAAAACCCACGATAACCAAAATCTTCCCATCGCAACTTTTAATTTGAATGCTTATCTAAATTAATTTTGGTAATATATCAGATTGAAACCAACTTATAAAACCAAAACCAACCTCTAGACTAGGCAAAACCAGAGTTGAAAAATACAGAGAAAAAGATTCAAACAAACCACACACAACAACAAACCAGCAAAACGTCTGAAGAGAAGGGAAAAAGGTATGTCCCATTAACGAGATTCACAAATTTTACTATGGGGAGAATTTAATTCACACAAAAAAACTAGCAAAACTCGCAGAACTTCCACAAAATAGCACATCATACTGTCTAATAATCCAAACCTATACATATAGTTCGCCACCCCTAAATTTCAAAGACCTCAGAAATATAATTAATTTCCAAATGAATAGCCCGAGAGTAATAATAAATTAAGTACGCAACAACAACTTGAAAAACTTTAAATCAATACCGAGAGACAACAAATTCCTGAACGAAAAGATAACCCAAAATGACTAAGAACAACAAGACAACAGAAATGATAGAAATTTCAGATTTTCAAATGATATTTTAGGGCTTCCATTAAAAAAAAATACCAAAAAGCTCAAAAAATATGGGACAAAAACCAATAAGAAACGCATTACGAACACCAAATGTAGTGGAAACTCGTAAATTTCATTGAAGACGTAACTCAAAAAGAGAGAAAGTTTCGCTATATGTATATACTTTGCATATAAATTGAGACGGTGAAGAATCGGGGGCTACAGCAGTGGCGTTGGGCCACATGTGCCGGCTGTGTTTCCACTCCTCAGAACCGGACCCATGCATAATATTCCTCCATCTTCATCGATCCCACAATTCTCCCTGAAAAGAAACATCAATTCGAGGTCGAATTTCCCCTACACCAGCACAAAATGAAAACCCTAGATTCGAACAATCGGCATGGAGTGCTAAAGAGAAACCAACGACAAAATCGAAAAACCCTAGATCAAGCCCCTCAGATCTTTCCCTCTTCCTCCTAACACTGTACAATCCAATCCAACAAAGGAAAGAAAAAACTAACCGATGGAGAGAAAGAGAGACGGCAAGTGTGGTGTTTCTCTTTTTCGTTTTTAGGGCTTAGGTGGCGAATAATTTCTCTTTAATCGGAATAATCGGCGAAGGAAAGGGAAAAAGGAAGGGTTCTTCTAGTAATTAAGATCGATCGCTGGAAATAGAAGAGAAATCCAGAGATTTTGTGCGAAGAAGGCGCGACGATGAGAGAGAAACGGAGGATAGAGAGAGAGAGAAAGAAAGAGAGAGAGAGAGAGAATTGAAAGAGGTTTGGAGAGAGAGACTCGATGCGCTTGGCTAACGCGAAACGGCGAGAACCGAGAAGACAGAAGAGTGAGAATTAATATTAATAATAAATAATAAATAGGAGTAATAATATAAATTATAAAGAAAAGGAAATTTAATAAAATTTGTATACGGAACGACGACGTTTTTTGTAGAGTGGGCCTGGTAAAACTTGAAAACGACATCGTTTTCTGTTAGAGACTCTTTAACTCACATGTCGTTAAGTTGTGCGTGTACTTTACTCTCAGCTCGCTCTCACTCTCACTTCGGTGCCAAACGCGAGGGGCAGAAACCCACGTACGGATGGGATTTTGTTCTTTTTTCTTATGCTTTTTTTGTTTTTGGTGACTTTTTTTTATGCTTTTGATATCTACAGTTAATCCTTTAATAAATATAAAATAAATATATTAAAATTTTATTTTTTTTATATTCTTAATAAAAAATTTTAATTTATAAATTTAATATATATTTTCAGGACAAAAAATAAAATAGATAAATTTATATTTAAATTGATTTTGAATCTTTGAGAACTAATTTCATTATTAATTTTTTATTTCTCTTTTTTAACTATTAATTGCACTTTTTATAACAATAACATTAATTTAGTTTAATTATTTTATTAATTTTTATATTTTAAAAATTTTTAATTAAACAATTAAATTTATATTTTTTTTTCAACTAGATCTCTACATTATTTTTAATTTTATAATTAATTTTATTACATAACCAACTAAGATGCATCATATTGCTAAGTAGAGTTTAAAATGTAAAAATATGAAAATATTTTGTAATCAAAATAAATTACTTAAAAATAATCAAAAATTGCCTTATTTATTATTCATTATTTATTATAATAATTAATAAATACTAAATAATATATAATTTTTTCTTAGTAACATTATCGGTAAAAATAATTACTTTTATAATATGATAATATATAGTTAGATATTTGTATAAAAAATATTTCATAACATATTAAATTCTATTGTTATCTTTAAAATTTTAAATTTATCAAGTACTGATATGTTTATTGATTATTTTTTATATAAAACAATAAATAAAGAAAATATTATAATAGTAACCATTCATTGCAGATACGAATTAATTTATTTTCCATTCAGATCTCAAATTAACTCCTAACAATTATATAAGCGATAAGTCAAATGTTCTTTATTTATAAAAGTAGGGAATCAAACCTCACTATTTGATTAAGAGACCAAAAATAACCATATGGAACAACATGTTAGTTGTATTTTACTATAAAGGGAGGTTTTTGACAAATAAAAAAAAAAAAGTTATGTACCGAGAATGTTTACATTCGCCCTTTGATATATTGAGATAACTTAGGCCTAAGGTAGTTTACAAATTACAACCACAACAAAGAAGAATCTTAAAATAAGTTACTAAAACAATTTAGTTGTTACCAAAAATAAGTTATCTTTTTGTTTCCAACAATAAAATTTTGCCTAGTGAAAACTGACTCACACATCATTAAATTCCTATTTGATGGCCAACACAACTCAATCATTAATGATCTTTAATATGAAGAGTAGTGAGTAGTGATAAATGATAATGTGTTAAACTCAAACACAACCCCACCCCACTAATGTAAGTTAAATATCATCATTAAATAACAACCTCCTTAGAAAAACTTTTTACAGCAAAATTTAGTTTTTTAAAGTGAGAAAATTGGTTAGAGACGCTATGGCGGCTCAAGATCTCAGCAAGCAACACACTCAATCTTAAGGTGTGTGTGTGTGTTTTTTT
>NC_029776.3:98559715-98568668 GCF_000817695.3 Arachis duranensis
TAAATTACTATATGCACAAGACGGAATTCGATTCAAATACTTACTTAAGCGGACTAGTAAGCTGATCACTCAATCAATCCAAATTGATTAATTTTAAGGTGTGTTTATCATTAGTATAATTTTCATGAAATTTTTAGGGTGGGAAAATAAATTGCATTACAAAGATTACTCCATCAACATGAGTTCCGTTTATAATGATAGTTATGTCTTGAATTTAATTCTAATGAGCAAAGTTGATTAACATGGTTGGTCCAGCAATGAAGGAGATTATAGAGGTATGTGATCATATAATATATTGACTGACATACTTCTAATATTTGCATTTATCCGTCTTTATCTTTCTGTTCATCCATCACTTATATCTTCTTTTGTGTATATTTATATGTTACGTGTATTCATAATAAAAAATAGTTATAACACTCTCTTTCAGAGATTGTCGAACAACTTCCCATGCTTCCATTCGTATATTGTGCTTTTTGTTCATTGTCTGCATGTTTTTCCCCCTGTTTGCTAACAACCTTGTGAATCGCAAGGTGTTAGCACATCATATTGGATTGTACATTCATCAAGGTATCTCGGTCTGAATTAGTTTATAAATACATTGGAGAAGGTTCCAGAATGGTTAGGGAACATTTTGTCACGGTCTATCTCTGCTTTTTATGCTCATTGTGTGTTGTCCTTCATTGAATTGGAGGGAAAATATGTGCCTTGTGGATCGAATAGTATACAAAAAAGAATGCAAGTTACGACTCACCTTAGGATAAAGTAATTTCTGTTGTGAGTAATGTTGTGGTTGTAAACTTTGCAGTTAGATGATGCATATTAATGAATTTAGCATAAATATTAATCCTTTTCCAATTTTCAGTGAGTGAAGATTAAAAAAAAAAAAGAGAAAGATTGGACTTAATCCCCCAAAAGAGCTTTGCTTTAACATTCTTTGATTCATTGGTTAGTATGGTAGGAACTATGCCATATTTTGATTGTGATGTAACGCTACTCTTTTTCATAAGGAGCATGCCCCATCACTTAACCTCATGGACGGAATTGACAATACTGGATCTGCTTAAATGGAATCTATAAGTTGCAATGGTGATTGAAGGGCGGAGCCAGGTGGTAGGAAAGGGGGTTATGCCCCCTAATTTTAATTTTTGACATGTAAATTATATGTAAATTTTAGTTTAGCTTCCCTTCAAATTTTATTATAGTCTTAGTTTATTGTATACATATTTTTTACTTTCCTCTAATATTTTATCTAGCGCCAGCCTTGGATAGTGAGGTGCAGCACACTATGCTGAAACTTCTCAAATCAAATATATTGAAAAAATAGTAAATCAAATATAACAGTGACTTATAAATTATAGTCATTGAAAATTTGAATCGATGACTAAAATTTAAACTATTTATTAATTGTATAATAATCATATTTTATATTTAAATATTTAAAAATAACTTTATTTTAAAATTATATTTTTATTCTTTTTTTTTCCATTTTCTTCTTTTTCACTCACGTCATAAAAAAAAAGAGTGCTAGGGAGCTAGTATTTTTGTTAAATTCTTGCCAGTACTTAACCATCAAAAGAAAATTAAATGATTCTATATCATTAGATAAAATCTTACACTATTAAAAACATCATTAATGACTAATTAATAGCTAAAAACCACAAAATCTATTAATCCCCTAAACTTTTTCAAAAAAAAAAACTTTCCTTCCCATCACCACGCCTTACCATATCACAGCCATCAACAACCAATTACATACAAGAAATGTCTGAAGAACCACACCTTTGCTCTAGTCGGTCATACTCTCGACTGCTGTGGAAAAGTCATGCTAGCACTCATTGCTATTGCTGGCGACCTGCACCCATCAAGTGAGCCGCCTTCGTTTGCCGCTGCAACTTTCACGACTGTGAGCCGGAAGACCTATTCATCTCTGCCGTCGAATTTCATTGACAAAATTGCCACCACCTCCTCCACGCTGAACCGGAGTCCCAACTTCGCCAATCTTCTGTGCTTATCACCACCTTGCCCTCTCCAGTGTTGACATAGCGATGGTGCCGTCGAAGACTGACGTCAATTTCCACGCCACAGCTTTAGCGAGGACAATGCAAGAAGGAAGATGATGATTTATTTGGGGAAAAGTCTAGGGGACCACCAATTTTATTGTATTTTGGCCAGCATGTAACCAGCAGAGAAAGATGAGCCATTGGATGAAATCTCAGACTAATCTCACACTATTAAATCATCATTGATGATTATTTGATGGCTACCAACCCCAAAAGTTACTGACCCTTAGCATTACTCTTTATTTAGTTCGAGAATATTGTAGTTAGGTTGGTGTTGATTATAGTGTTCTCAAAGTTTAGATGCATAATAACAAGAATAATTTGGTAAAAAAAAAGAGAGCAATATTAATGTTAAGGGTGGTGATATCATTAAAAAATATTTCATGAAAGAAAAGGTAGAAAAATAAATAAAAAAACACATTTTACTAAATTATTTAATATTTTTTTATATGGATCTTTAAGATTCAATATTCTTTCTGGTCCATTTAAGATACTCCCACAATAGATATACAAAAAATTTTCTCAATTATCCGTTCCTGATTTTCAACATTGATGAGAATGATATATGTCTTAATGGAAATATTTGATAATCAGTTATACGTTAGGTACAACAGCCGATGGTAATATCTTAATGAAAATATTTAGTAACCAAATTAAATTAATCAAAACAGATAGAATTTATTTTATTTAGTATTTATTAATTATTGTAGTATTTATTAGTTGTTGTAACAATTAATTAATATTAAATAAAACAAATTCTGATTATTTTTTTTGTCTTTTTAGTATTATACTACCGATATCTTAAATAGCCAATACCATGCGAACAATCTCTCGACCACAGAAAAATAAGTGAAAGTTATTTGACAGTCGTCAAGAAGGACAATGAAATTAAAGGATGTTGAACGAAACTTTGGAGTTATATTTTGAGTGAATTACCAATTTAGATTCTGTCTATTTTTCAGAATGGCAACGCAACCCTTCAAGATAAAAACGATCCATTTTAGTTTCTATCCTCTACTTCCGTCCCACAATACGATTTCTGTGGGTGTTTTTCTGTGAACTCTGAACAGAAGACGTTGATGTGACAAGTTCAGAAATTTACAAGAACCTATTTGTTTCTAAATTCATCTTTGTTAGGGGTTTATTTGCCTTTATTCTTTAAACAATGTCTTTTTCAAATTATTTTTTATTTATTATATTAATATTTTTTCAATAAATTATTGAATATATGGTATAATAAGTACAAATTAATTAATAAATTATTCAAATTTAAAATATCATTTATTATGAAACTAAATAAATAATTCTTAAATATAATTTTTAAATATATAAACAATAAATATTAAAATATGGTTAATACATTAATAATAATAATATTCCTATGATATATTATTAGTATTATGATCTAGATAATTTTTACAATAAAGTGAAAACTAATGAACACATTATTTGATATATAGTAAAATTTTTTTGCGTAAAAACAGTTAATTTTTTATCTCTTTAAACTAAATTAATAATTTCATTTTATATCTTTACAAAATATACTATGAGTAGGCTACTAATACTAAATGAAATAAAACATAATATATATATATTCAATATAAGAATAATGTAGATTAACTAAAATTTTGTGTATATTAAAATTCAATTAAATCTACATATATTTAAAAATATATGTACATTTAAGAATAATGTAGATTAATTAATAACAATATGTTATTAGTAGCATACTCAAAGTATATTTTAGTATAAACATATCAAATAGAATTATTAATTTACTTTAAAAATATAAAAAATTAAATTTGTTATAACTTACAAAAAAAGGTTAAGTACGATTTTAGTCCAATTGTTTTTGTCCCCAAACTTTTTTTCACTACAAAATAGTCCCAAAGGTTTCAGTTTTCTTTTTAAATCGTCCTTTTTCACTAAATTTTTTATTATTATTACCAAATTATCCCTACCTAAAAAATTCTAAAATAAAAAAAGAAAGAAAGGAAATCATAAAAGGGGAAGAAAGAGGGGGGAAAGAGAATGGAGGGAGGAAAGAAGGGGGAATGGAAGGTAGTGCCGGCGCTACCTGTGATGGAGAGCGCGGAAGGAGAAACCGCCACACACACACGGATGAAGAGGGGGGAGACGGAGAACAAGGAAGAAGAAAGAGACCAGAAGGGAGAGGGAGACCGCATTCAGCACCGCCGTCACCACTCGCGCGTCGCTCACAGTTTTTGCTCCTCCTCGTTAGGACGTCGATGCTCATCGCCAATGCTGCTTTTGCTTCTGCTTCTGTTTCTAATTTTGCTTCTGTTTCTAGTTTTATTTTTGTTTTTGTTCTGATTTCATTATTCATTGTTGTTATTGGTGTTGTTCTTCTAGTTGTTATTATTTAATTGTTGTTGTTGTTTCACTGCTTCTGCTTTTTGCTTCTGCATTCTGCTTCTGCTTGCTTCTGTTTCTGCATTTTGGGAAAAAAGGGGGAAAGACATTTTCGTCCGAAGGACGATTTAAAAAAAAACTAAAACCTTTGGGATTATTTTGTAGAGAAAAAAGGTCGGGGCAAAAATAAATTTCAACCCCTATCTTAGTGACCAAAATCGTACTTAACCCTTAAAATTTTTTTACTATATATCAAATAATGTGTTCATCAATTTCTACTTTATTGTAAAAATTATCTTGCTTATAAAACTAATAATATATCATAAGGTTATTATCATTAATATATTAATCGTATTTTAATATTTATTATTTATATATTTGAGAATTATTTATTTAGTTTTATGATAAATGATGTCTTTAAATTTGAATAATTTATTAATTAATTTGTACTTATTATACTAGAGACAATTAGTTCTTTGTCCATTTCTGAACCTGACACATCAGTGTTTTCCATTCAGAATCGATGGAAAAACACGTTGATGGAAAAACACCTACAGAAATCACGTTGTGTCACAAAAAGTAGAGGATAGGAACTGAAGTGCGTTGTGTCACGAAATTAGAGGATATGGATCGAAATGAATCATTTTTATCTTGAAGAATCGTGTTGTCATTTTAAAAAATGGACAGGAGTCGGATTAATAGTTTAATCTCACATTACAAATATACGTGCTCTATCATGATTTTAGAAGAAGAAAAAAATTAAAAACAGAATACAAACTTGTATCGGGCTACAATTATGATTGTTGAGGATAAGAGAGATACTTAGTGAACCGCATTGAGCTTTTTCTCTTATGAGATGGAATATATTAAAGTCATGTTCTAAATGAAAAATATTTTTATTCATTTAATCAATATTACATAATAAGATAATAATGTAACAAAATATACGATTTATTGTATAAATGTTTATTCTGGAAGAAAAGCACCGAACAACATTATTATAGCACAAGAGATTCTTCATTTCATGAAAAAGGACTAAGTCGAAGAAAAGAATTCTGGAGTTTAAGATTGATTTAGAGAAAGCATATAACAGAGTTGATTGGAGATTTCTAAAGCAGCCCTCAAGAAATTCGGTTTTTCTATTTCTACAGTCAACCTGATTATGAGCTATATTACTTCATCCTTTTTGTCTGTTCTCTGGAATGGCAATAGATTGGACAATTTTACTCCTAAACGGGATCTTCGGTAAAGAGATCCTATGTCACCATATCTTTTTGTGTTGTGTATGGAAAGACTGTCCTGCTTGATTAATCATCAAGTTGTTATGGGGAGGTGGAAGAGGGTTCCGATAATTTTGCATTTAATGTTTGCCAATGATTTGCTTCTCTTCTGTAAGGCGGAGAAACGACAAGTTCAAAATATAATGGGAGCATTTGAGAGTTTCTGTAAAACTTCTGCGATAAAAATTAATGTGAAAAAGTCTAAAGCGTTGTGTTCATGTAGTGTTTCACCGATTAGAAAAAATTTTTTTACTAGGGTGTCCTCTATTCGTTTTGTCCAGAATTTGAGCAAATACCTCAGGATTACTCTTAGTCATTCTCGGGTGACCAGACCATCTTTTTAATGAGGTTTTGGATAAGATCCGAGGATGGCTAGCTAGCTAGAAAGGGCGTTTTACTCAATAAGGAGGGAAGGCTCTATTTGATCAATTCGGTTGTGCCAACTATTCCTACTTACTGCATGCAAGTCTCTCTCTTTTTCAAAGGGATAACAAATTCTATAGCATTTACGATGATGAATTTTCTCTGGAAATGTCAAGCCAATGGTCGGGGGCTAAATCTTGTTAGTTGGAAGGTGTTGGTCACTCCAAAGAAGTTTGTTAGTTTGGAAATACGGGCTCCGTTTTGTGCTAATATTATTTTTCTTGAGAACCTAGTTTGGCAACTCTTTCATCATCCCCACAAATTTTTTGTCCAACTATTGACAGCTAAATACCGTTTTTCTCTGGGTGACGCTTTCCACTGTTCTATGGATAACAGATCTTATGTTTGGAGGAGTTTGTGTAAAATTTAGGATATTTTGAAAGATGATTTTGATTGGTGCATTACGAATTTGGACCATGATTTTTAGTTCTCTATCTGGTGGAAGGAGGGACAGCTGTGTAATGAGATAGATTATGTTCACATTTTTTATTCGGATCTCCAGATTTTAGATCTATGGTCAGTTAGAGAGTGGTACCTTGAGAAGATCTATTCTCCTTTTCACCAGAGTTTGCATGAAAGCATTCTCTCCTACAACTCGGATGTGCATGTGGGTTTAGTGGTAGGCCGGACTTGGTCCGGTGAAGCAGCTGAGGTTTATGATGTCCGTAATGGCTACTTATGGCTCTACAAGAAGATGTTTGGATGGGAGGAGAGAGGAAACTGACTTTGACTTTAGCATCAGTTTGATCCAGAAAAAATCAAATTTTTGACTTGGCTTTGTTTGCAAGAGGCACTGCTGTTTTTTGTCTTATGAGAGATCTTTCACCTACAGATAGTTGTCCTAGTTGCTTGACTTACCAGGAAACAATTTTTCACTGTATCGGGATTGTCCAAAAACTCAGTTTATTTGGCAGATTCTAGAGATTTTCAGTCATCATCTGGATTTGAAGAACTGATTCTTGTCCTATAGAAATGAACATCCTTTTAGATTTTTTCTGGTCTATGGTGGATTTGGAGAACTAAGAACAATAAAATTTTTAACTATCATGAGCCTCCACCTCCTTTTAAAGTGGCTCTTAAGGTTTTAGCCTTCGAGAAGGAATTTTGGAATGTCTTTGAATTGCAACGAGTTTCTATTCTTTTTATGATTAGTTACATTTGGATTTTTGCTTCGATTGGTACTTTTTAGATTAATTGTGATGCTAGTTACTCTGGTTATAAAGATCAGATTAGTTGCGTTTATTTTAACAAAGACAGAAACAGAAATTGGCAACAAGGCTGTTTGAAAATAACAAAAAATTGCAATATTCTTTAAGGAGAGTTGTTTGCTAAAATGATTTTTTTTAGCCTAAAACTTGGGACAAAGATGTGATTTACAAAACAGATTGTCTATAAACTTTCATTCTTGTTAACAATTCTCATGATAATGCTGAGTGTGTAAATCCTTTAGTTCTTAAAATCAGTGAATCTTACGAGATGCAAACACAGTGGCATACCATGGCAAAGACGACGTTGAGATCACATTCACAGCATATAGATCTTCCAGTATCTTAAAAGGAGTTTAAGTTAAATATTCAGAAGTCCTTAAGATAGCGTTTGGTAGAGACAGAGACTGATACTGAAAGACAGAGACTTAGAGACAGAGACTGAAATAAATTTTAGTATTTTATTTGGTGTAAAGTGAAAGACAGAAATTGAAACAAGAATGAAGCTCTAATTTAATTTGTATTAAAGGGTAAAATTAAAATTAATTAATTAAAATAAATGTATTTTAAATATAAAATGTTATTAAAGTTTCAGTATCCATCTTTAAAGTTTCAGTTCCCTGTGTCCTTACTTTTTGGAAGTACTGAAATACTGAAATTTTGGAGACAGAAACAAAAATTTTAACACCAATCTTTAAACCAACAAACATAATACTAAATCTCAGTCTCTATCCCAGTATCTCAAAACAAACACTACTTAAGTAATATTTAGAAGAGAGACAAAGACTAAAACAAATCTCAATATTATATTTCATGTAAAGTGAAAGACAGAAACTAAAATAAAAATAAAACTCTATTTTAATTTGTACAAAAAGACAAAATTTTAATTAATTAAAATAAAAATATTTTAGGTATAAAATGTTATTAAAATTTCTATCTCCACCCCAAAAAATTTTCCTCTTGTGTCCCCACTTTGGTACTAATACTAAAATTTTGAAAACAAAAACTCAAATTTTAGTAACAATCTCTAAACCAACAAACTCAAATTTTAGTAGCAATCTCCAAACCAACAAAGATAATACTAAATTCCAATCTCCTCAATACTTCAAAACAAAGACTACTTAAAAGGACTTTATTTTTCTCTTGTTTGGTTGTTTTTTAAATTTTCAACCATAAAAGAAAAGGGTCACTGACTTTAATTGGGAGTTGATTATTTATTTATTTTTATAACGTGCTTTTCCAAAAATGTTGATATGGCTCCAAGTGGAACCCCCAGTGCTGGCGTTGCTCTTAGCTGCTATATTAAACCTGATCGGCAAGAATATTATTATTTTGGTGCTTTAGTTTCTATAATTCGTTATTTGTAGTATTCATCTGGTATAACTGATCTTTTTGTAGCATATATTTTTCGAAAACAGGGTCGAATATTGCATGGGACATCGTGTATAGACGCTGGGTTGTGGCTAGATGCATTCAACAGCAAGGAACAAATATTACGTAGACGTGAATCACTACCAAAGAATTTGAGTTACTCTACATCACAATGCAAATCAGAGAGAGAGAGAGAGAGAGAGAGAGAGAGAGAGAGAGAGAGAGAGAGAGAGAGAGA
>NC_029776.3:98568699-98569800 GCF_000817695.3 Arachis duranensis
TTGACCATGACGGCTAACCTGTGCATATATCATCAATAACCAGAATGTGATAAGTGAGAAAATTCAAAAAGTCAAGAGACTACAGCATTCTATATATGTAACAAAAGTTGGAAGAGAAGGTAAGGAGGAAAGAAAAAATAATTTTAAGAAAGACAGAACTGGCTTCAAGCCTGGCCAGTGATTCATCCAATCCTCTCCTTTCAAATGGTTGAGAATGGATTGGGCTGTTGCAAGGAACGGTCACAGTCAAAACATTTATGCCAATTTTTTTTTCCTTTTTTTCCCTTTTTCTTTCTTTTTTTCGTTTTCTGAGACACTAGGCGGGGCATTATCACACCTGTTTTCAGTTAGATATCTACACAGAAAAAAACTTATCTGCAAGGAAGGGGCAATCTGTTGGAAGCAGATTCATACAAAACAAACTGCATCAGCCATCAGAGGCCCTGCTATGCCAGCAGCAAGTGAAGCATCAGTGGACACACGGCATGCTAAATTTATCCCAAATATTCCCGACATCTTCCACAAAAAACCTGCATGGCACGAGGAACACAATTAAATTACACAGCATTGAAAACGGGAAATTGCAAGACATAAACACCACCTCAAAATGAGCGGAATATAGAACCAGCATCGTGTAAATAACAGCATTGTAAACAAATGGACCCGAATTCAGCAGGCCTTGAGAATCAAATCATAAAGATCTAACATCAAAGGCATACATCAACATGACCTAATTTGACAGACTTGGCCAAGAGCCAATTTCATGAAACTAACGATTTCAAAATCTGAGACACTACAGAGATTTGGAAGAAACGGATAATAAAAAAAAAAACAATAAAAAGATCGTAGAATCCTATCTAATAAACATATACTTAGAAGCATAAGTGAATTATTACATAAAATTAAGAGACAATAAAAAAATATAATACAAGGAGAATCGAAATTATTGCAGATTTTTCTGAGTAAAAAATATTGCGTAGCCCACACTGATTACCAAAAGAAAAACCCCGTCACTTAGGCTTTGGGCCCATGATGTCTATCATTATCATAAATAGAAAAAGCACGTGCACACGGCCGAAAACTTCACAGGTAGGCAGAAAC
>NC_029776.3:98569853-98599298 GCF_000817695.3 Arachis duranensis
ACCACACACACCCAGACACAATAAACTCGACCAAGCACTCAAAATAAAGGCAGCACATAACATCGTTAATGCCGCAACATCATCAGCACAGCTCCTCAGATTGAACATAACATGGGGAGCCTAGGTTTCATCCACACCAAGAAATGGGGCCTCAGTATGTGGAATGAATCACGCAAAAACACAAAAAAAAAATCGATCCAGATATACTTGCAGAAATTGAAGGGAGAAGAGGGGGAGAAATAAAACAAACAAACATCGATACACAGTCAAGGCTTGCAATAAGGGGCTCACCTCAACTTAAATATTCCATTATCCTACTGCCATGAGGGCTGTTTGTAGCTAAATCTATCAGCTCCATCCCAACCACCATCAGGTTCTTTCCTCTTCAACACACCTGCCACCTGAAACATCTTCATATGTTCCTCCATCAAGGATTGTGAATTGGGATTGGGAGCGGGCACTTGCCTCAACCCAGAAGGCAATCTATCCTCTCTTCGGTCTGTATCCGTGCCACCAGGGCCTGAATTAAGATCCAGACTTTGACTTCCCCATTTGCGGTTGTCAGGAATCACATTACTTGTACCACCTGGAAGACTCATGACATAGGGACGAGCATAAGCTGAGGAGACAACACCGCCAGGTCCAACTGGCTGTGACGGTATGGTAGGAAAGCAGAGTCCACCAACAAGGAAAGCAAAGTCCACCAACTGTTGATGAATCAATAAATGTTGCTGAACCAACAGAAAAGGAGTTTGAAGATAATGGAAAACTGGTCTCGAATGGAAATCCCCCTGGATACGGAAAGGGTGCAGTAGGTGGGTAAGCAACAGCAGGAGAGGATGAAAGCACAGGCCCCCTGTACAGCTCAGGACCAAAGGAACTGCTACCAGAAGTAGCCATGAGCCGCTGTGCCGCAGCAGCTGCAACATAACTCTGTTCACCTCTACCAGAAAGATGCGCAGGGACAGTAATTGCTGAATATGAATTGCCTGGAGGAAACCATGACGAATAATTCCCCAATTCAGCAGTGTTGGTTCTCGTACCATGGATAGCAGATGGAAATGGTGCACTATTTTTCATCTGCTGACTTCGAGCTGGGACCTCTGTGCCAACTTCATCAAGGCCTGGTCCATTATTCAAATCAAAGTCTCTTGACACACTTCCACCATTGGATAACCCACCAGACAGTGAAGACTTACTTGGCAAAGCAGGAACATCCAGTTTACTCAGAGAGAAAGAAACAGCATCAGGAGTCTCATCAACTCTGTTCAAATCAAGATCAAGTCCCATAGTGGTGCGATCAGGTGGAGCAGATTCTAAAGAACCATGGGAGGCTACATCCTCAAAACTTCTTTCATCAGCAACATTCAAATCAAAATCTAAAGGAGCACGGCCTTGTTTCAAAGCAGTGGAATCAACAGAAGGAATATCACTAGTTGATGATGTCTCTGCGTTTTTCCTAGGCTCAGCTGGCCGGAAGGCACTTGTAGCAGCAGAGCCTTTCCATCCAAGTTCACCCTTACTGCGCAATGGGTTTTCCGGCGGAATTAATGGTCTCTTGGCAGCAGATGCCACAGTAATTGTTGCATGGAATCCCCCAGAGATGGACGAAATGGGGAAAGGCAATGCAGAAGGATTTCGAACCACAGATGATGCGACATGTTCTTCCTGTCTAACAATGTCCCCTTGGCTCACATCATCAACAGGGAAACCCTCATTTAAATCAAAGTCCAATCTTACGGCTGCATCAGACCCAGAAACAGTTACAGATGGATTAATACTGCAGGCATGCTCTCCTGCAACATGAGAATCATTCCCATCTGGGTTACACTCTGAGGTTTTGGATGCTTCATTTTCTTTCCCAGGAACTTTAGACAACTCTGGGCGATTTGAAGACATAGAGCATTGTCGAAGAACCTCTTTCCTGCCAGAATTATCTTCATCGCATCCATTAGCTTCAGCTGAAACTGCTGAGTCTCGATCCTTCCTTTTTTCATCAAGTTCAGCGGCAGCCAACTTCATCTCACTTGCTTGTTCATCCCTGGATGCTGGCAAAGAATTACCTGAAGCAGAGGGTGGAGCCACATCCTCCTTTTTAAAATCTGGAGACTCAGATTTTTCTGTAACTGGAGATGACTTTTGAGATGACATACCAGTAACCATCACTTGCTCCACACCAATCTTCTTATCATCTGAAGATAGCTCCGGTAATTTTTCACCTACCTCCTTTTCAATCTTTACAGTTGCAACAGTCTCTTTCGAAACTAACATTTTACCATTCTCCAGGATTGTCTCACCCAAGTGGTCAACTTTCACTGGTTGAGAGTCTGGGCATACAGCTTCGGCATTTTGTGACAAATCTGCAGCTGAACAATTTATTTGAGCTCTGTTATCACCAGATTTCTCTTTACAACTAGATGAAATAGCTTCGTCTACAGAAGAATCACGCAACATTGTTGTCACAGGGTGCCCTGAATCATTTTTAAATTGCAATGACTCAACAGCACTAAACTGAGGCTCTCCTGAAGCTACTGCATCAGATTGTGCAACAGTATGAGCAGCTGTTTCAGCCGGATGTTTTAGCTTGGAAACATTGGCTGAACTAGATTCATCTGCCGCAGATGACTTCCCCTCAGGTGAAGCTGGAGGTGAGATATTTTCAGATCTGGATATTTCCCCTGCAGCAACAGTAGCAAGTAAGTTCATCCCATCATCTCCAGGCGAAACAGAGGCACTTGCTTCAGAAAATTTCACACAGCTTTCAACTAATGCATTCATAGGGCTTAAAGATGCATCATAAGTCTGCCCAGATCTGGAAATAAAACCTGAAGGGGAATTAGTTTGTTTTGATGTCTCTGCTACTTTATCACCATCTTCATTAACCCTTCCCCGTTCATCACCCAGAGGAGAACCGTTACGATCCTCACAACTTGTAGCACATGCCTCAGTTATCACATTTGATGAAGCAATGGTATGCAAACCATCATTCTTAGCCTTCACTCTTCTATCCTGAGACTCATTCTTGTCAGAAGGAGGAGAAGCTTTCCCACAAGGAATAGCAGGTTCTTCAGAAGAGCTACCATTAGCACCTCGTGAAGGACTGCGAACAGTATTTGGCAGCCTAAGGATCAGACGCTGATTATTACTCCCTTGATCGGTTGGCTGATCAGGAGACTTTTCATGGGATACTCGAGTTGGTGAAACTTTTTCAGAAGGGGAATTTCTAGTGGAACTTTTTGCAGAAGTGGGCTCCTTCTGAGCAAGAGCGACACCAGTACCATGTATACCATTGCTGGACTTCCGGGTTCGAGATGCACCACCGGGCATTTTGCTCACACTCATTGACACTGCAGTGGAGCTCCTTGAATCTTCCCGGCAAGACCCACCAGTTTTTGCATGTTCACTAGAACAAGAAAAGCTGTTGTTCTGAGATTGACTAGAACTGCTGCTCCTTTCCTCCTTGATAGGTGTCAACGGTTGATCTGATGCTGCAGCGCCAACTACCACCTTAACATTTTGATCTTTAGAGGTACTGCTTACTGAAGTAGTCATCGATTTAATTGAACCAGGAGCTGAAGAGGACTTGGACAGGGCCTCCACAGAAGCATGCTTAGCCAACAAAGGTTTAGATACCGAAGGTTGAATTGCAGATCCCTTTGTAGCATTCTCCGGTCCTCCAGTTTTCTTATTTCCAACATGAGAGACCTCAGAAGCTGCTGGCTTTACTTGCCATGACACAGGACGAGTAGAACCAGATTTTGAATCAGTCATATTCATTTCAACCTCAACACGTTTCTTCCACGTGTCTACTAAACCCCTAGCTTTCCTCTGAATTTCAGAATTTTTGTGTGTGCGTAAATGATTGACAGATTTCCCAACATTGCATGTTTGTAATGCATGAAGGTTAACAGGAAGCTTATCCAATGCACGAAGCAACGCTAACAAAAATTCCTCCACAGATTTGTCACTTTCTTTATGGTTACTACTGTCACTAATTTTCCCTTTGTGGACCTCCTGGAGCCATTCGTCCAACACAGGCAAACCCCTAAGCTGTACAAACCAACCAAGACAGTCATAACGGTCTGTAGCTGCTATAACATCAACAAGCATAATTCGCCCAGCCAAATCTATTCTTTTATCACCATTGTCTGGTTGCATGAGCTGTACAAGTCTTTCAACTCCTTCAAAGTCTACAAGCCCACCTTTGTCAGTAATTTTAGCAATCTCAGACTTCAACATGCTCTCAGGTCTACCCTGTACAGAATCCCCATCATCTGCTTTAAATAACCGCTCTCTTTTGTATGGATCAGACCCCTGCTCACCCCTTTCTCTCTTTTTTCCCTTAACCTGTGCACCAAGGGAAGAATTATTTTGAACACTATCAGAACCAGATTTCAATGATTGTGTTGTCGTCGGACCATTCAAAGCTTTTGGCGAACGGCCTCCTGACTGCACTGCCCCATGCATTTCTAATTTTGTCTTATCTAATAACTGGTCAACTTCTTCCTGAACAGCCTGATTCCATCAGAAGACAAAAAAAACCTATCAATAAAATCTAGCAATAATATAACACAGGAAAATACAAACACAAGATCCAGGAAAACTGACATTAATGTAATCTTTATCAGTTAGCCACCATAAACAGTTGTTCTCAATGTCATACACTCGCCTGCAGACAAAAGCAGATATCCCTGAAGGAAGTTCAACACCTTTACGAAGGAACGCGACTTTACACGGATGGAGTAATGATGCAGCAGATATTTCATCCTTGTGATAGGAGTAGAAGACTTCGTTTGGGGCAGCTTCCAATATGCCCTTGGCAAGATTCACATCAGCATGTCGATAAAGCCAATTCACTTCTAAAGTTGGACTTTCTTCTTTATTAACTATTAACTTGCGAATTATTCCAATAAAAGGTGGGGAATCCTGGGGTGGCTTGAAAAGTGCACAATCACCAACACGAATCTTGCGTCCATCCTACAATGAGCATGAATGATTAAGTTTATTACATTAGGCACGAGGTAGTAATCAAAATTAAGTGTGGTAATCAAAATTAAGAAAAAAGAGTATTAATATGTTAAGCATAAACAATAACAGATAAGTCAACAATGAACTGGTTGTATTGGGGTTGGGGATCGTTTCGGAACGGAAAATATATCAATGAAATATACACGTCGCGCAAAACCAGCGCCGAAAAGAATAAGAGTGCACAATGCAGAGACAAATAATCAATCTAACAAGCACATGTCAGCTAGAATAGAGCTCTGAAGAAGGGAAAAATCGGATGTGATATATAAAAGATGGAGAGCATCACACAAAAGACTAACAAAACTCACAGAACTTCCATAAAGAAGCACAAGCACATCACACGGACTAATAATCCAAAACTAGATGCGTATATATAAAATAAAATTTCCGACCTCCAAATTATCAACACCTCAAAAACATAATTAATTTCCGAATTAATAGCCCCAAGGAATGAAAATAAAATATTATGTTTAAGGAAAAAACAACTTGCGTCTAATCTAAGATCCCAAAAACCAAGAAAAGAAACCCAAAATCACCCAACCAAGGGAAAAACTTCAAACCAATAACCAGATATGATAAATTCGTAAAAGAAAAGGAAACCCAAATAGCTCAAAATCGAACCAGACATTAAAAATGTTAGAAATTTCGGATTTTAAAATGATACTCTAGGATTTTCATTAAAAAGCAAATACCGAAAAGCTCAGAGGGAGGAAAAACCAAAACAAACGCATTAGAACACCAAAAGCAAGAAAATTGTAAATTTCACAAATTATATGTATATACTTTGCATATATATTCAGACGGTGAAGAATCAGGGGCTACAGCGGTGGCGTTGGAAGGTACAGGCCACATGTGCCGGCTGTGTTTCCACTCCTCAGGACCGGACCCATGCATAATATTCCTCCATCTTCATTGATCCCACAATTCTCCCTGAAAAGAAACATTAATTCGAGGTCGAATTTCCCCACAGCAGCAAAAACTGAAAACCCTAGATTCGAACAATCGGCATGGACTGCTAAAGAGAGACCAACGACAAAATCGAAAAACCCTAGATCAAGCCCCTCAGATCTCTGCTTCTTCCTGCTACTGCTGTACAATACAATCCAATCGAACAAAGGGGGAAAAGAAAACCTAGCTGATCGATAGAGAGAAAGAGGGGTAAGTGTGGTGTTTCCTTTTTCTTTTTAGGGCTTAGGTGGCGATTTTTTGTAATCGGAAAAATCGGCGAAGGAAAGGGAAAAGGAAGGGTTCTTCGAGTAATCGAGATCGATCGCTGGGAATGGAAGAGAAATCCAGAGATTTTGTGCGAACAAGACGCGACGATGAGAGAGAAAGGGAAGATAGAGAGAGTAAAAATAAAAAATAATAAAGAGGAAAAAGAGTTCGATGCGCTTAGCAAACGCGAAACGGCGAGAAAATTTTGGGCCTAAAGAGAGAGAGAGTGTCTGTGAGATTAATAATGATAATATTTAATAACAAAAAAAAAAAGAAAATTTGTTTTATTTTGTAAAATGATCGCGACAAGAGGAACGACGACGTTTGGGTTACCCGAAAACGACACCGTTTGCTTTTTCCGTTACGGACTCTATAACCCCCATGTCTTTAACTTGTGCGTGTACTCATACCTCGCTCTCGTTGTCAACTCACTCCTTCAGTCCTTCTACTTCCGTGCCAAATGCGCGGAGCTAAAAACCACGTATTCTCTTATGATTTTGTCAATTTAACCTCTTTAACTTCTTAACTATACTTATTAATTACGGGATCCTGCTAATATAATGTTCTAAGGATGTATTTTAAAAATATCATAAAAAGAATGTTTATTAAAAATTGTTAAAAATATTTTTTTATATTTTTAATACATTAAATGTTTTGAAACATTAAAAATTTCTATTATTACTTTCTTAAAATGTATCTTTAAGATATAAAATAACTAAATCTATTAATTAATATTAATTTTTATATTTATTATTATTATTCAAATATTAAACTATATATACAATATAAATAAAGATTAGAAGGGACTCATACATAATTTTTTTTTAAATAGTTCTTTACTATATATAATGGAGATTTAAAAAAAAAGTTGGTGTATAAAATTTCTTCTGTGAAATACCCTTCCCATATATTTATAGAAAAAAAACTTGTGTTATTACTAACATAACATTTAAGCCTATTAAGACCTCATAATTAAAATGTAAGTTACTTAACATCTTGATTTTTTTTATTGACTAAACAAATTAAAAAAAAAACAAAGAAACAACTCCTCTAACAAGTTGAGGGAGATCACTATAAAGAATAGGGAGGATGTCATCTCAAGGTTTCATTCATTGAGCATTATTCACCATGCAACGAATGGCATGTTTTCCAATCGCATCAGTTACTCTGTTCATTGTTCTCTGCACAAGCTTGATACCTGCATTCCAATCTCGAAGCAAAGTTTTTTGTATCTTGCCAATGGTGTCACTGTTTGCTATTTGGCGACGGTCTCTAGAGATTTGGACAGTAAAAAAGGTCTCTAAATAATCTGTTTCACAGATCACATTTCGGTATCCTTATGCCTAAACAAGAATCAATTCCTTATAGTTTATGTCTGGATACTCTTACTCCCGAGCACAAATTAAGCCCCTCTAGATAACAAAGAGTTCATATATAATATTTTAAAAACAACAAATCTTTGAATCGATCAAATTAGATATTTAGTATTAATTTGGATTGGTTTATTTGAGAAAAAAAGTATTTTTTATTAAAAATAAAGTACTTTTATTATATTTTAAATATGTTTGGATATATCTTTTAAAAAAATATTAAAAAATAAATTATTTACTTTTTTAAAAGACAACAATACCTTGCTTTAAAAAAAATAAAAACAAAAATAAAAGACATTTTTAATATTTGAAAATTCTTTTTAAAAAGTCTATCCAAATATAACAAATATTCTCCACATACAAGTCATTATTCCATACAAGTCTCTTTAACTTAATTCACCTCACGCGCCACTTTTTAACCAACTTTTCAATCATCACGCGAATATATAACTGCCTTTTTCGAAAAGATTTCGTTTCCGTTTTTTAATTTTCTCAACGTTTTCGATCTACGTTCTCTTCCATCTTTGCGTTCTCTGCGTTTCTCTTCGTTCGTTCTCTACGTTTTTGAAATCAAGCTCTAAAATCAGTTTTGAACTGTTATCTCGTTGTTAAAGATAATGAATAATTGAAGTTCAGATTGTCAATTGAACTAGAACAAAGTTGATTATTGTTATAAATCCAATCAAGTAGCTAAGGTGTGATTCGATTCTAGTTAATATTTTTGTTAGTAGTTTATAATTATGTAGGTGAATAACGATGATTTTGTTTGTTAAAATTATTGTTCGTCGTTGATGGTTTGAATTGAATGTAATGTAAGAGTTCTGCACTAAAGAATATATCCTTCTGTATTTGCAGCAAATTTCGGTGTAACACGAAGATATTTAAGTGTATTATTTGAGAATTTTCGGTGTATGTGTGCTGATAAGTTCTACATAATTCAAAACTCTTCTTCTTCTTCTTCTTCATAAGATTTAATATTATTGATTCTAAATATTATTGGTAAGGATGATAGTCTTATCCCGCTTCCGTGGTTGAGATTGGAATGTAAGTATGGTTGATATTGTGAGGACGGAGGTTTTGTCCCACTCACGGATTTGGCAAGTTGAGGATGAAGAAGTTCCTTCTTGTCGTGGTATGGATGTGAGAAAAGTGGAAAGGCACTCTCATTCGTATTATTTTTCCCACATCTTTCTCTAGTTGTAAGGTGGAAATACATGCTCTTTCGATGTATAAAGGAACTCTCTTTCATGATACCTCAATGAGAAGGTGAAAAGATACTCTCCTTCATTTATGTTTATCCTGGGATGCGTAACCTATAAACAATGTTCGGGTTAGCTATCGGATGCGTCGAGTTCTGGCAGTTTAACCGACATGTGAGCTCACGACCAATAGCACAGGTATGCATCATACTGCATTTGTTTGCTTTGTCTGGGTGTGCTTAATTATTTTGATTTGTCTATCTAATAATTTCTGTCTAATTGTTATTTGTTATACTTGATGTAATTAGTCTCTGATTGTGTTTTCTTTGTGTTGTTTGTGCCTGTGATTGATTCTGTTTTGGGTTAGAATTTTGATGGTATGTTAATTTAATTTGGGCCGGAGGCCAAGTTGATTTGATTTGAGCCGAAGGCCGTGATTGGTTGGATCAGTGGTAAGTTTTGGTTAAGATGGTTTTTTAGTAAATGGTGAAATGTATAGAATGTTATTTTCGCAAAATTTTTATAAAAAAATATGAGTTTTAAATTTGGATTAAGAAGTGACGAATCACTGTGATTGAAAATAGTTTCATTTAAAATATCTTCTTATGACAATTCTTAAACCCTCTACTGAGAACTAACGAGGATGATGTTCTTTGTAAGAATCGGAATAACTATTTTAATAAAATAATTTTATACTGCCCGGAAAAGGTTTGAAAATATAGAAATAATATTTTGAAAATAAAAAGGCGAAATTTGAATTCAATGGATTTTTTTGAGTGGAAAAAATGTATCTTTTGCGAAAATTTTTTATAAAAATGTGTATCGGTGCTTAAGCCGTCAGTACCGGCTCTAGTTTGTCCGATACCGCGTATGTTGGAAAATAAAATTTTAAAAATTGAATTTATTGTTTCGAAAAGGCAAAAATAATTATAATTGAAAATCGAGCACTGATCTTAAAGGCTTTGTCCCAAAATGGGCCAAACAGACCAAAAATGATAACAGATTGGACTGGGCCCAAATCGAACTCAAGGTCCAACATATATAAGGTCATTTAATGAGCATTCAGTTCATTTCTCTCCAAAGAAAGACTTAGGATTCGAGCATGAGAGAAGAAGAGAGGGTACTATTCACCTTCTTCTTCATTTGGCCATATCTTGAGCTACGGATCTCCGATTGACGAGTCGTTTGCGACCACGCATCGCTATTGCCGAGCCATTCATTTTTAACAAATTTTTGTTGGTAAGAAACTCTTTCTTTAGCTCCAATTTCCTGCCCTAGTCTAAAACTCAAAAATAGCTTTGGATTTTTGAGATTTTTTTGTGTTTTGGTTGTTTAGGGGTGATCTAGTATTGGAGTATTATTGGAATTTACCCCTAATGTCGATGGATAAGGTAAGGTTTTACTAAACCCTTGTGTTTTGTTGTTTTGTGAACCCCAGATTTGATGTTTTGTATGTTATATGATGTTAGATTGAGGTTTGATATTTTTGGAAGTGAGCTTGATGGTTTTGGAGCCTTGAGTTTAAGCTTGGTGTTTTGAGTTGTGTGGGAATCGGTTTCCTTTATATAATATGTAATGTTTCATAAAACTTAGGCTAATGGCCTTTAAGATAGGATTGAATGACGTGGGTATATAATTTATTGTATGTAATTATATGTTTGATGATGATAATGATGATATGGAGTTTTTAGAATGTGTGGTATATGAATTATGATGAATGCTGAGGGAGTTGTATGTGGGCGAATATGATTATGATGATAACATGATGGGTATTGGTGTTGATTTGGATTGATGATGACTATGAGTATTGTTGATGATAAATTTAGGCTTGGATTGATAATTGTTGAAGGAGTTGATAAGTTAGGATATTAAAGGTTGGATGTTGTATACTTGAATAATGATGGAATTTAGGAGCTTTGATATGATTTAGGTTGAATTTAGATGTTGATGAATAATGATTTTGATGGTGTGGAATACTGTAATTGGGAGGTTATTGATGGTTGAGTTTAAGGAATGAGTGGTATGGACTTTTATGTTGTTTTGGTATTGTTTGGATTGTGAGTAGTTTGGGTTTAAATTGAGAGAATTTGTGAAATTTAGTTTTAAAGGTTTTTGGTAAAAATGAATTTTTGACAAACTTTGGCGGATTATATCTTGAGCTACAGTTTTTGAAATTGATTGGACGTTTTATCAAATTAAAGATAATTCAAAGAGCTTTAAAACGCTACAGATTTTGTGGAAATTGGAATTTTCTAGAAAAAGATATGATCGTTAGAAGTTGGTGTCAAAAATCTGATTTCTGTGATGTTGTAGAAATTGTGAGTTTTGGCTTGTGTGCGCACACACCCTGTTGTGTGTGTGCTCTCAGCAGGGGCCATGTTTTGACTTGTGTGTACGTACACTATTGTGTGCATGCACACCCTGTAAAATTTTAAAAACGTGCGTACGCACACTCTGGTGTGCATGCCACACAGGGATATGCCTACTATTGAGAGCGATCGCACACTCTGATGCGCACACATACCCAGTGAAGTTTGCAAGTTGTGCATACGTACAACATCGTGCGCAGGCACATGTTGGAAAGTGCTTTCTGTTGAAGGCATTCGTACGTATCCATGCGTGCACGTAAAATGGAAAATTTTACCTTCTATGCGTACGCACACCTCTATGCGTATGCACACTTTGAGAAAACTCTTCTGGGAGTGCGTACGCACAACTCCACGCATACGCACACTGCCCTGCTTTTTAATAAAAATCTTGTTTTTAACCGTTTTACCTTTCCGGCAAACTTGTGAACTTTCGTAACACTTATCTAGGATGTCTTAACTTATTTTTAGGCTTTGAAACAAATAGAATACTATAAGTGAGTTTAAAGTAAAGATATTTTAGTTCTGAGGGTTGAAGCTGGGCTTCCCACTCACATTTCTCACTCATTGAGAAGGTGGTAGGGCACTTATCCGTCAGAATTATTTCTCGTGAGTATGCGTTTTCTCTCTTGTTGCAAGGTGGTAGGGCACTAATCCACGGAATCATGCGGCATCCAAAGGAAGGTGGTAGGGCACTCTCCCTCAAAACGTTTTTCTCTAAAAGGAGAAGGTGGTAGGGCACTCATCCCTCAAAATTATTCCTCCTGAGTATGCGTAACAGAGAAACTAATCTGGGAGTTACCAACTGGATTTTCTGTCAGGTTTGGGACTATAACCGACATGCGATATCACAGTCAATAAGACAGGCATTCACCATATGCATCTCTTATGTGCTTATTTGCTTTGATTACTTGCAGTTTGCCTAAATGTATAATATGCCTATTTGCTTCTTGAATTACTTGCTATATATGAATATTACCTGTGTTTTACTTGCTTGCATTATTTGTGATTATCTGGTGCTGAGGAGGTTAGGTAGGCGGTGGCAATAGAATCATATGGAGGGTAGGTTGGTGAAGGCTGTGGGACAGCGGTGACTAGTTTTAGTTAGAAATTTCCTAAGTTTAGATAACCCTATTTATGGTTTATGGTTTAAGTTAGTTCTTTTGTTAAGGCTTGAATATCTGTATTCGATCTGAAGTTCTAGGATTGCCTTTGGCATCCCGGAACCTTATATCTTACATATTAGACACTGTTACCATACTGAAAACCTTTAGTTCTTATACCATATGTTGTTGTTGTTTTTCAGATGCAGGTCCCAACCTACCTTAGTGAGTTTGCGGATGGTGACAGAGCCGATGATACTTTGTTGTCTCTGTATTTTGATTATTTGTTGTACTATTTTCGATCACATTTTTATTTTAGACTTTATGGGCATAGAGGCTTGAATTGAGAGATAAGTTGTATAAGATGTTTTAAATTTCGAAAACTCTTTTGTATTTCAGTTTGATTAGCCGGCCTAAACTCCGCAAGCTGTGACTAGTCGTCTTTTCAGTACATCATGCTCATATATATACATCTTGTTAATTTAATTATTACATTGAGTATCCTGGATCTATCTACAAGGTTTATATGTATTATGACTTGTCCCGTTCGTACCTACGCACTTAGTTACCGTGTATGAACGCTTCGCGTTTCGTAATTCTGCTTCATGAGATTTGGAGATTTTATTCCTTCATCGAACTTCTAGTTATATAAATTCTTGGATATATTATATATATTATAAGCTTTAGAACTGTCGTGGCACTTTGTTATCCTTTGCTTTACGACTAGAGGTAAGGCTTAGAGTAACGGGGTGTTACGTTCTTACTCCCTACAGACTTCTCTTTTCAAGACAGATGATGAAGCTTGCAAAATTTTTGCTAAGTTCTTAGACATGCTGTTTCTGTTTGTATACATATGATATAGATTTCTCTCACCTTTATTATTATATTCTTGTAAGAGGGATAGGAGTCGTGATTGTAATGACATATGTGTATATAATATTTATAAGTTACTTGAGTAAGAAGTTTTGTATATGTGTATATGCTTGTTTGTTTCCATGGAAAAGTATTTCCAGTTTTGTTTAGAGAAAACATCGATACAGTTTCGAGTCAAAGGCTTCTATTTTATTATTAAGTATATAAAATCGTCGTAATACTTCTCGCTATCAGAGTAATGCAGCCAGATGTGTGACATTCTAATAGTAAATGTGTTACAAGCATAACAACCATATGGCAATCTAAACTACTATTGAAAAAGATGACAAAACCTTCAAAACACCTATTTCTAGAGATAAGTGAATTAATAACCACAAGGTTAAGATTAAGTTGAACTTAAAAGACAAGTACATTATGATTTATGCAGTTAGTAAATTAAAATATGACAAGATCACATCATTTGATATAGCCAAAAAAATATAGAATGGATTGAAAATTTTACATAAAGGCACTAAAGAGGTAAAAGAAATCAAGATAAACCTCTTGGTCGGTATATATACGTAGACTTCAAGATGAAAGAAAGAAAAATATCAATTTCTAACATATGAGTAAAATTTATGAACATAATCCAAAAGATTATTAGAAATATACAACAACAACAACAACAACAACAAATTCTTGTCCCACTAGGTGGAGTTAGCTACATGGATCAAACGACGCTATTGAGTTCTATCATGTATCATATCTACAGAGAGACCGTTTATATGTAGATATTGTTTGACTACCTCATGGATGGTCTTCTAGGTCTTCCTCTGCCTTTCACCTCTTGTCTATCTTCCATCTCATCCACCCTCCTGACTGGGTACTCTGTCGATCTTCTTCTCACATGTCTAAATCACCTGAGACGTAATTCTACCATCTTTTCCACAATAGGTGCTACTCCAACTCTCTCCCTTATACCTTCATTCTTTATTTTATCCAATCGCATATGACCACTCATCTATCTTAATATCTTGATCTCTGCCACACTTATCTTATGTTCGTGCACCTCTTTGGTCACCCAACACTCTGTACCATAAAGCATAGCTGGTCTTATAGCAGTGAGATCTTACCTTAGAAGTGCTTCTCTCTATTAGTCTAACTTCTTATTTAGGTCTTCCCTTGACTCTCCCATAAGGACGATATCATCGACAAAAAGCATGCACCATGGCATAGGCTCTTGGATGTGCTCTGTGAGTACTTCCAAGACTAATGTGAAAATGTATGGACTTAAAGATGATCCCTGGTGTAATTCTATACCAATAAAAAAATTCCTCTATCACACCACCTTGAGTCTTCGTACTAGTTGTAGCCCCATCATATATGTCTTTACTTGTACGAATATATGCGATCCTTACTCTCTTCTTTTCTAAAACCTTCCATAAGACCTCCGTTGGCACCCTATGATATACTTTTTTCAAATCAATAAACACCATATGTAGATCCCTTTTATTACTATGATACCTCTCCATCATCCTTTTTAACAGGTATATCGCTTTAGTGGTGGATCTCCCTGGCATAAAACCAAATTGGTTCTCTGTTACTTGTGTCTCTTTTCTCAACCTCCGTTCTATCACCATTTCCCATAACTTCATAGTATGGCTCATGAGCTTAATCCCTCTATAGTTTTCAAAACTTTGTATATCCCCCTTTTTCTTGTAGATAGGTACCAAGGTGCTCTTTCTCCACTCATCTGGCATCTTCTTTGACCTTAAAATCTCATTAAAAAAGTTTGGTTAACCAACTAATGCCTTTTTTCCAAGGCCCTTCCAAACTTCAATCGGTATATTATCAGGTCTTACTACCCTGCCATTTTTCATCTGCTTTAGAACCTCTTTTACTTTGAAGTCTCGAAGCCTTTGATAGTAGTCAAAGTTTTTATCTTCTTCCCTCGTGCATAATCGACCAAGGCTCGGAAGAGTCTTCTATCTTTCATTAAATAACTTGTAGAAGTAGCTCTTCCACCTTTCATTAATCTTCTCCTCTTGAACCAACACCTCTCCGTCTTTATCCTTTATCCACTTAACCTGATCCAAGTCTCTCGTTCTTCTTTCACGGCTCTTTGCAATTTTATATATACCTTTTTCTCTTTCTTTCGTACCTAAAGACTGGTAGAGACCCTCAAATGCTCTTGTTCTTGCTTCATTTACAGCTACTTTTGTCTCTTTCTTAGCCGCCTTATATTTTTTCCAATTATGTGCATTACGACACAAAGACCACTCTCTAAAACACTCCATTTTTACCTTTATCTTTTCTTGTACACTCGCATTTCACCACCAGGACTCCTTGTCTCTTGGCCCTATCCCTTTAGATTCACCTAATTTTGTTTTTACTGTTCTTCTAATAATTTCTGCGATCTCCTTCCATATATCCTCTGTGCTTCCATTTCCATCCCACTTTGTCTCTTCTCTTACCCGTCTTAGGAAGCTTATTTGTTCCTCACCTTTCATCAGCCACCACTTTGTCCTTGGGTTCTTTGTATGATGTCTTTTTATCAACTTTTGCTCAACGCGAAAATTCATGATGAGCATCCTATGTTGTGTTGTTAAACTCTCTCCCGAAATTATTTTACAATTAATGCAAAATTTTCGATCGACCTTCCTCAACAAGAAGAAGTCGATTTGAGAGCTTGTCATGCCACTCTTATAGATTATAAGATGTTTGTCTCTTTTTTTAAAACATGTATTTGCGATGAGAAGGTCAAAAATTGAGAAAAAGTCCAAAATAGTTTTACCTTCGATATTGACCACCCCGAAACCATGGCCTCCGTGAATGCTTCCGTACCCAGTCAATTCTCTTCCAACGTGACCATTTAAATCTTCTCCTAAGAAAATCTTATCTCCCGAAGGTATGTCTTAGACCAAACTTTCTAGATCCTCCCAAAACCTTATCTTGTATTGCTAATCCAATCCCACTTGTTGGGTATAGGCGCTAATCATATGAAAAGTACCCCCTCCACCACAAGCTTGATAGAGATAATCCGATCTCCCACCCTCTTGACATTCACTATGTCCTTCTTCCACTGCTTATCCACAATAATACCTACACCACTCCTATTCTTCACCTTTTCTGTATACCAATGTTTGAAACTATAAGTATCCAACTCCCTAACCTTCGCACCAACCCATTTTGTTTCTTGTAGGCACATGATGCTAATTTTCTTCCTTATCATGGTATCCACCACCTCCATGGATTTTTCTGTTAGAGTGCCTATGTTTCATGTCCCAAATATCAATCTTTTGTCGCTCCGACCTTTACCTTTTACTTTGTGAACTAGCTTATTTATCCTCGACCACTCACAAAAACACAGGAACCCTTGCTCATTTAACAGTTCATCCCGGCACCAGTGCAACGACTCTTGCTCATTTGACACTGTACTCGAGGCATACAGCGCGTTGCTTCTGGACAACGACCTAGCTTTAGCGCAATAATTTCTTTGGTCCATATCATGAAGATTCGACTAAGTTTTTATCCGAATTTAGGACCAATTATGTACCGCGGGTGTAATATGGACGGAGTTAGATTATCAAAAATATGATTAAGAAAAAATTAGCTACCTATATTAACAACCATCAAGCAAGTCAAATATATAAGAACTTTCAATTTTTATAAATTATTTGGTTTGTTAAAGACTCATGAGTATGACCTTGACATGCCTCTTAGAGAGATAACTAAGAGAGCAAGTCCTTAACCTTTTAATCTTAGAAAGAAAAAGGTCTTGGTAGTTAACAAAGATTTTGAGGATGTAATTTCAAAAAATGATGAAGATTGAGAAGAGAGTGATGAACTAGTATACTTCATAAGAAGAGCCCAAAAAATAAATATAACCGAAAGAAGGGTAAAAAGTATAAGCACAAAGTTTATGTTGTGATATGCTACAAATGTGAAAAGAAAGGCCACTTTAAACTTAAATGTCCAAAGCTAATGGATCCAACAAAAAAGAATAAATAAAAAAAAAGAAACAAAGAAATAGGATCAAACTTTGTGAGCTTGTCCCTTGGGTTATGGATGAAACAATATGATCCAAATAAATGAAAATTGAAATAGAAAATATTGAATTTTCTTTCTTTAAATATCTCTTAAGGGAATAAATTTGAGAATTGGTCTTATAAAAACTCTATTTTGAATGAAACAAGTTGTATTATTGTCTTAGCTCATAATATTTTTAGTAAGTTAGCTTCTAAAAGAATTTTTTCTTGCCATTTTATGTAAAATTTTATCTTTTCTTTCGACTATCCCCCATTTTATTAAAGACTTCTTGGAATAGAAAAATTGAGAAATGCCAATTTCTTTAAAAAAATTTTGAAGATATAAATTTACAAACTCCCCGTTAGTGGTAGATGTAAAACCCGCAAAATTAATAAGTAATTAGTCAATAAATTAATAATTAATTAGAAAAATTAGAAATGTAAATTTTATAGTTTAATAAGATAGAGCTAATTAAAATTAAAATTTTGACACTAATTTTGAGAAATTTGGTCTAAGATTGGGCCAAACAGACCGAACCGATCGAACCGGACCCAAAATAGGCCCAAAGACCTAACCCAACCCACAAAATTAAAGGGAACTCAGCTTCCTTCTCTTCCCCATATGAAACATATGCTGAAAACACAATTGGTGGTGGAGGAGCAAGAACAATCCCTTGTCTTCAATTCAAATTGCTCTAACTTTCTATTCCAAGCTTCGATTGTCGCACCGTATGCGGCGACGCGACCACCGCGTCGAGCTCTATGAATCTATCGGAACAATTTCATAGGTAAGCCTCACTCTCACTCCAATTTCTCTACCCCTTGAATTTCAAAATTTTTGAGTTTATATGTTGAGATTTTGTTGGTTTTGGTACTTTAGGTTCAATTTAACTTGCGAAAATTTTTGCGCTTGGTTTGTTTGGTTCATGGATACATAAGAATTCTCAACCCGTAGTGAATTTATTGATTATATGTGTTGGGTATTGAATTTTGTGTATATATATGAGATATGAAGCAAATTGGAAATGTTGGAAGGTTAATTAGAAGCTTGGAGTTGGTATTAGTTGCTGAATTTTGGTGGTGAAGTTTGAGATCTTGCCTATTTGTGTTGTCTTGGGTTATACGAGGAAATGGGTCAAGGTATGATTTTGGTTTCTCGTATTTAATATATAATGTCTTGTGAAAACTTAGGCTAAATGACCATAGGATAGGAATGAATGCATTAGTATGATTAATTGCTGAGTGCCTTGATGATAATTGTGAACTAGGTTGAGTATTGGTTTGTTGTTTAATATTGAGGATAGAAATAGAATGTCAAATGATGACTTAATGATGGTTGACATACAATTTGATAATAATGAATATGTGTAGATGATGGATTGTTGATGATCTTGTTGATATAATTGTGAAGTTCATGTATGAGACTTGTTTAAAATCTGAGGTAGATTGATATTGAATGGTGAGTTAATGAAAATAGAACTTTGAGGATTTTTGGGTAAACTTGATTTTTGGCCAAATTTTGTCGAGCCATAACTCAGCTTCCAGATCCCTAAATTGTTTCAAACTTATATCATATGAAAATTGGGTCCGTGAAGTTTACGCCGTTCAAAGAATGGATGAAAAATATTTTAAAACGAAAAAGTTATGAGCGTCGGAAGTTTGGAGTACAAAACTGAAAATTCTGCAGCATTCAACATTTTTGCCAATCTGCAGATCTTGCGTACGCGACCACTGCACGCGATGCGACCAACCTTTTTTGGTTGGGCATCTCGCATACGCAAGCACCTTGCTTGCGTACGTGAGCAGGGAAATACGCACCCATGCGTATGCGTGGCCCACGCGTACGCGTGACCCCGGTTTTTAGCAAAGTAGATTTTTATGTTATTAAAACCTAATTTTGAACCTCTAAACCTCTATTTTTACTCTTTTAGTCCTTAGATCTTAGTGATATGCCTAGTAATGAGATGAAGCTAGGAGAAGGTGGTAACTTGGAGGTGAAGTAAGGTTAAAAAAATGAGGAATTATGTATTAAAAGTGTAAAGAAGTGAAGTATATGTGATGCCATGGCTATAATGAATAATTATACAATGATTATGCACGAATGTAAAGAAGTAATAATGATGAATTTGAGAATGAATGGACATGATGATGGAATGGATGTGTTAGATGTGAGAAAGGCTGTAGGGCGCTAATGCCTCGATTCTTTCTCACGCATTCCTTATGATTGTGTTTTGTGGGATGTGCAGAATGTGACAGGGCACTAATCCCCTGACGTATTTTCTCACATTCCTTCTCTCTCTATCTGCAAGGTGGTAGGGCACTAATCCCTTGACCAGTATGGCATGGCCTCACTAGAGGAAGGTGGTAGGGCATTAACCCCTGATTTAATTCCCCCTGGTGTATGCCTCTAGGAGAAGGTGGTATGGCACGAATCCCCCAATTTCATGCCTCCTACAGATGCACAATCTAGAAACAATATCCGGATTAGCTACCGGGTGTGTTGGGTTCAGTTTAAGTAATCGACACGTAAGCTCATGGTCAGTAGGATAGACATTCATCATATGCATATTGTTTGAATTGCTTGTTTGTGCTTTAATTGGGAATGCCTAAGTAAATTTACTATGTTAATTGTTATATTTGATATTTGCAGTACTTGTATTCTACCTATGTTTGCCATTGTCTGTTTGTTTATTTTTGTTGGTTTCACTAGTGTTGGAGGATCAGAGGAAAGGCAGAGGAGTTAAGGATTTTAGTTAGGATAGGATTTGGTTAAGTTAGGAATCCTTAGAAAACCACCTTAACTTATGGTTTCTGCTTTAGTTCTTTAAGTTTTAAAATTTTTAGTGTCGATGTTCTAGGATTGCCTCTGGCTTTCCCAAGACCTTATATCTTATGTATGCGGCACCTTTACTATGCTGAGAACCCCCAGTTCTCATTCCATACGAATATTTGTATTTTCAGATGCAGGTCGAGAGACACCTCGCTAGGCGTCTGGAGTTTTGTGGCGAAGAAGATCTTTGGGAGTTTATTTTGCGTACTATTTATATTTGACTATATGTATAGAACTTTCCTTATGACTTATGTTACTTTTGTACCTCTAAGAGGTGTATGGACAACTAGGGTTTCTTTTGAATGTTTTGGGTTATGGGTTTTATCTATATTTATGTAAGTATTCTTCGACCAGCCTTAGCTTCGCGGACTGAGTTAGGAGCTTGTTATTTTGTATTCTTGCCCCTATATTCCTGCTCTGTTTATGAACCTTAGCTTTCTTCGTACGCAAGTAATCCTTTTTCCTGAGCATTGTACTTTTAATTTTACGATTTTGTTTTACCTATTCTTCAAGACTCCTAGTATACTACGTTTTCTCAATTATTATTATTATTATTATTATTATTATTATTATTATTATTATTATTATTATTATTATTATTATTATTATTATTATTTTTTTTATTTTATTTTAGAGGTCGTAATCCCACACCACCTTTATTTTACGACTTAAGCGTAAAGCTCTGTATAGTAGGGTGTTACATTATGGTATCAGAGCAGTTCGTTCCTGTAGATCCTGAGGGATGGACTGACTATACTTCTGGGCATACTCTAAGTGTCTATACATGCTAAATTAGGTTATCCAATTGATATATGTGGCATGAATGTCCATGAGCATGCATTTGGGACTTTAAAGCACTAGACATGCGATATTGAGGCTGATCACTTTGATATCACTTGATTGGTGTGAACAGGAACCAGATGTTGACTCACAGACGCGGTCGCGGGCGAGGAAGAGGTAGATTAGGCAATGCAAATTCTGAACCGACAAGGAATAACCTTGTAGACTTTATGGCTGCCTTGGGAAACATGGTTGCAGCTATGCAGGTGACAGCCGAAGCGTTGAGGAATCAAATGAATAATGGAAATAATGGGAGTAACGGTGAAGAGGGTCCTATGACGCTCGCCTCTTTTTTGAAGGTGCACCCTCCGACCTTCAGGGGGACCTCAAACCATACTGAAGCGGATAACTGGCTTCAAGCAATGAAGCGAACACTGCAGCCTCAACAGGTTCCTGAGGAACAGTTGGTTAAGTTCGGGACCTATCAATTACAGGGTGAGGCATAGTACTGGTGGCAGGAAACACGACATATCCTGCAGCCTGATGGTGCTGTGGTATCTTGGGAAGTGTTCCGAACAGAATTCTATAGAAAGTACTTTCCCAGTTCAGTAACGAACGCCAAAGAGCTTGAATTGCTGCAACTAAAACAAGGCTGGATGACTGTTACTTAGTACCTTACAAGTTCAAAGAATTGTATCGATTTTCTTGAATCTGTCAAGGTGCTCCTGAGGATTTTGCTTAATGGAAGTGTATCAAATATGAGCAAGGCCTTTGGAGTGACATTTTGGGCTCCGTTGCACCGATGGATATTAGGGTATTTTCTGAACTTGTGAATAAGAGTAGGGTGGCTGAGAAGTGTGTGAGGAAGGCGGCAGTAGAGAAGGAAAATCAGAGGATGCCTTTTCAAAGGAACCAGGGAAAGAATCTTACACCGAGGAGTCAAAATTTCATGAGGAATGGTTACGTCCTTCTACGTCTGCAGGGTTAGAACAAGCACAAGAGGAATGACAATCATAATGGGAATGGAAGGGGAAAGTAAATAAAGACATATTCCGATGAGTTGAGGTGTTGCAAGTGCGGTCTACTGGGGCACAAAGCTATAGTTTGTCCACGCAAGAGGGTTTAAGATGCCGGTCGACCACGACAAGAAGGAGGTAATCGTGGAACTAATAACTAAATTTTATTTATGTTATAGAAATATTGAGACATTGCACTTGTCCATACCTAAGCCGATTTAGGATTTTAAACGTAGAACTTAAGAACTGAACTACGAAAAAGGGGCATGACACGGATTTAGCTTTTAGCTGCCAATTGTTAGGTGGTGATAGAGAGTAAGTAGCGATAAAAATTAGAACTGAGGACCGGATCATTTTTCATTAACTTATGTACGATAACACTGTTAAAATCGATAGAACTTGGAGAACTAGATGAAGTGAGTAATAAAAATGAAGTCCGTTCAATTAAGCGTTCCCAGTGTGAAACACTGGTTATGTCAAAGGAAGATAACAACAGAAAGACTTATGCGTGAGGGATTGCGTCAACGCTTCTTCGCAACCCGACCTAGCCCTTCTTTTGTGACTTACATTGAAAATTCTATTTTTAATTCCTTGTTGAATCTTCAACAATTTATCAGACAAAAGATTTTCAATAATCAACTTATTACAACTCAATATAACAACCAACCACAATATCACCTTTGTCAAATCGTCCATGTACCATGGTTACAACCCAAGTTAGCAGTCCAAACATTTTCATAATCATTGCTCAAGCTTATTTCAATACCATAGTTGGCTATACGATATCACTCCTGATCCTAATCCTTAGTTCACATTTTCATCTACTTATAAAAGCCCTTTAAGTAGTTATAGTTGATTATTCTTCTAAATTACTCAACTCCTCTATGCCTTAACTACACATTTTAACTTGAGAAATAAAACCGTGTACTTGTTCTCAACCTACACACAGTCAACTTTCATCATAATCAATCATGAATTCAAACCTTACAATGCCATCAAACAAATTAGAACCAATCTCATCCTAATCAAACATACTCGCTGGTGTGCAAAATTAGAACTCGCACAACTTAACTGACAAGTGCACCAGGTCATCCAAGTAATACCTCAAGTGAGTGAGGGTCAATCTCACGAGGATTGTCAGACTGAGCAAGCAATAACTATCCTGTTGGACTTAGTCAGGAAAACAATAAAAGTTGGTTGTTGTTGAAAATGCATAAACAAATAAATAAGAAAAGCAATTCAAGGTTTGGTGTAAAATCAATATGAGAAAACAGTTAAGGTCTCGGAGATGTGTATCTTTCTGGGTTAAAACTTCTTATTAACTATTTTAACTATGAATGACTCATTTTATGGCAAACTATAAGTGATTAAACCGTAATCCCTTAGTGATTTAATCTCCTTTGATCCTCAT
Source organism: Arachis duranensis (assembly GCF_000817695.3). NCBI lineage: Eukaryota > Viridiplantae > Streptophyta > Magnoliopsida > Fabales > Fabaceae > Arachis > Arachis duranensis. Next base: position 98,593,052 of record NC_029776.3, read on the forward strand.
CAAACGCCACTCCTGTGGTCATTCAATTTGGATTGGACGGTGAAGTTCAAAAAGCTAGTTTATACCACAAAGGCCCTAATCACCCAAATTTCGGCCAAATAGATGTTCCTAAGCAGTAGTTCAAGCGACCTCTCCTGAGTATCACAAGAACTCATGTAGAAAAAGGGTCATACTCCAGTTCCACCAAATTGCTCATGACTTACAGAGAAAATAGAGTTCTGAAAAGGTGCGGAAGGAAGAAGATCCTAAACCTAATTGATCTCTTCCTTTAAATTCTAACCTAATAATAAATGCTAAACCTAAAAGATATTATTTTAAAATAAAGATTACCAAAATAAAATAAGATAAAACTAATAAGTGCTAAATCCACTTGGAGGTCCAATTAATGGTGAAACGAACTGCATGCTAGTGTTCAGCGCCAGGATTGGGCGTTGAACGCCAGAGAGGGGGAAGAACTTCTTATCTCATGCCCCCTGCTGGCGTTGAACGCTAGGTGGGCGTTCAGTGCCAAGGGGGGCTGCCAGCATTTTCCTTTCTTTTTCCAGGATTCTCCAAACTACTCCGAGTTTTACCTAAAACCATAAAAATACGAGAAAAACTCAAAGTAGCATCCAAATGTGATTTTTTTCACTAAAATCAAGTGAAAGTAATCAACATCTAACTAAAAATAATATAAAAACAACTAGAAAAATAGTATAAGTAGATGCTCACGCATCATTGGCCAATTATGCATAAACCACGATAGGGGTGTAATGATTTATACTTGAGTATAAATACGTTAGAAGGAGTCTCGGATTATTCATTTTGCATCATTTGAAAATTTGTAGAGAGAGAAGTTAATGTTTTAGAAAGAGAGAGAAATGGGGGATTTTGTGGATTAAAAGAAAAAGTTCTTAAGGTTTAGAGAGGATTTGGGCACTTGGAATTAGTTGGGCGCGGGACCATGGCAAACAAGCGCAGCCTGTACCGATTCAATGGCGTTGCGCACATTGCCGGCAGCATCAACGAAGAGGTAAGTTTATTTTCTTTTACTTATTGAATTTCATATAACATAAAATGTAGTATTCGGATGCAGTAGTTAGAATCCAGAATTTAAGCTTTGTAGTTTAGGATTTCAAAGTTAAGACTTAAAATTTAAAGGTAGGATCAAATGTTTAAGTAGAATGGTTATCCTCTTGTAATTGATATTTAAGGTTCAAATTTCAGGCTTGTAGGGTTATTTTTTAAATTTTGTATTTGAAAACTAAGATTTAAAATTTTATCTTTTAAGTATTAAATTTTAAATTTTAAAATTATAGGTTTTGTAGTTTAGTATTTAAAATTTAAGACTTAAATTTTTGAAATAGAACCTAGCAGTCGTATTTTATTTTTTTAATTGTAAAATTATAAATTTTGTAGTTTAGTATCTTAAATTTAAGATTTAAGTCTTATTATTTTAAACTTTATAATGTAGGACTTATGAATTTAAAAGTTGGACATTTTTCAGTTGTTGTAAAATAGATTAAGATATGTTTCCGACTATAATTTATTGTATAAACTTGTAACTATTATTTTCATTTGGTGTGGTTATTTTTCTCACATGTTGCAGCCAAGTAGGTATATTTACAGTGTTTGGAGACAACAGAATGTGCCTTTGCATGACACAATTATATCCTATTTGGAGAGGGCTAGTTTGTACTACATGGCTAGACTTAACACGTGGTGGTTCTGGTTGTATGAGCCCCTGGTCAGCGCATTCATTGAGAGGTGGCATCCTGAGACGCACACCTTTCATATACCATTTGGGGAGTGCACCACATACCAGCTAGGGTTGTCCGTGGATGGTAAGGTTGTATCTGGGTACCTTACAGATTTTGAGAAGCTGATGGATGATGGCAGAGCCGCTTGGGAGTGGTTTCAGGAGATATTTGACGAGCTTTCACCGCCGGATAAACTAAGGTAAAGCAATTTATAGTCCACTTCACATGCTTCCATGAGAGATTCAGGGTGCTGCTGGCCGATGCGATTGAGGATACTTTACGCATATATGCACGTGCATACATTATGAGCTATCCACTCAGTTGTTTGGTAATAAGAGTGCAAATCAAGTTCATATACGGTGGTTGTCCTTTGTAGCGAGACTTGATAAGATGGATACTTATAGTTGGGGTTCGGCTACGTTGACATGGCTATATCGATGCATGTGTTGGGTGGCCAACAGAAATGTGACGAACTTGGCAGGCATCCTCCAACTACTACAACCTTGGATTTTCTAGCGGTTCCCTACTCTCAGGCCGCATGGATTTAACGACTTTTCTTTTTCGTTGGCCTCCAGGTATCGATAGATGTACTTATACTTTCATTATTAGTTTCTATTTATTAACCATTGAATTCCCAGATTATATTTTCATATAACATTGTCATCGTTCAGGTGGACCACTTATTTACTGACATCCGACCGTAAGGAGAAAAGAATTATCTAGTATCACCTTGCATTGGACCGTTTAAGTGATCGAAATGTACGTTGTTTGTGTTTGTTTCCAAGTTTCGTTTCTCGTTCGGCCACAAGTTTAGTATATACTGTACTAATGAAAGATTCTGTAATTATTTGCAGATTGGTGTGGAATCTTTATGCTAGGCTCAATGTGTTTACTGTTGTTCATCCAGAGATTCTAGTTGAGGAACACAATCGGTTATGGCGCGCATATACTAGCCTAATTTATTGCGGTTAAACCATTACACTCCTATCGTGGTTTATGATAATTGGCCAATATTAAAGAAACCATTAGAAAGATGTCGCGATTTCCTCATTAACGTGTTTTAATATAAACTGATATACTCCTCTAGCAGTTTATGTGCATGACTATTCCACAGATCTCCTATCGCAATTTGCATAAAAATATAAAAGATGTATTTACATATACAATCTCTAAAATTATAATCCAATAATTTTAAATTCCAAATAATTTAATATGGTAACTTGCCCTACAAACTAAGAATAACATCATGACTTAAAACTCCAAATACTTATCCTATCTCAACGGGATCATTTATACCCGTATTTAAAAATATTAAAAAAACAAAAATATTTTTATTTTTATTTTTATTTTTTAAAGATGAATAAAATATTAAATTTTAATTTTTAAAAGTAATTAAATTATTCTATATTTTATATGTTGTAATTAAAAATAACGTCTTAATATGAATATATCTTTAATATAATAAAAATTTTATTCCATACTTATTAGTTTTAGTGAATAAGAAAGATTTATACTTTTCTTATGTATTGATATACTTTGCGTTTATTTATTTAAAATATATTATATATTAATAAAAATTTATTTATCCATTTACTAATATATTTTATGCAAATAAAATTTATTTATCTTTCGTTTGTATTTAAAAAAACCCAGTAATTTATAAAAATGACACATTAATACAAATAAAGTTATTTAAATTCATTTTAGACACACTGTAAACTACCATATTTAAATACAATAAAAAAGTATAAATATAACCTATTTTATTTTTAATAAAATTACATAATTTATTATTTTATTTATGAAAATATAATCATGTATTTTTGTAGAACCTTACCGTGTATTTAGAGTTTTACGTTTTACTATTCTATTTTTTTTTTTGAATTTACATAAAAAATCGATTTAAAAAAAGAAATAAAGGTTGGAATGACGTAAAAATTGATTGGTAAAGATAACAGGAAGTGGTTGACGTACGGTCAAAAATTCTTCAATCTCTGCTGCCTGCCTGCCTCTGTAGAAAAACATGCACAAAATAATCAGAGCTGTTGATATATATAAATTTCACTTTTAGTGTTGTACTGCGTGTTTGAGCAGAGCCTGCAAATTGCAGGGGGGGCAGTAGATGTACATGGCTTTATAACAGACCAAAACAATAACTCTGTTGCATGGTACAATGAAAATCTATTATGTGTCACCACCGCTTGGTCCACACTTGGCGATAGTGAAAACACAGGCACACGCATCATCGTCATCACCAACCAGCTAACCTAAGTCAATTAAATGCCATGTTTGTTTTACAGATTACCGACTATAGAATTTTTTATTTTTAATATTGGAATGGTAGCAGAAATTATTTTTAATATGGAAATAGAAATAGTGTTTTGGTTGACTATTGATATTTGAAGTGTATTACAGTATTGTGTAATTCATTCAACACGCCTTCACGTGTTGTATCAGGCTCCCACGTGTTGACTTTTCACCTACAAAATCTACTTATCTGTAATTATACTAAATAATCCCATTTTCCAAAAAAATACCAATATTTCTTCCATATAAAAAAAAATCAGCCAGTGATAGTGGTGTTTTTTTTAAATGTGAATTGTTGGGGTGTTATACTCAAATGTGGGATTGTTTAACAAGAAAAACAGAAAACGGACCGTCTCATTTATTAGAGGTACATAAATTGGACCGTCCGAGTTCTAGAGGTACACAAATCGGACCGTCCGATTTCTAGAGGTACACAAATCGGACCGTCCGATTTGTGGTAAAAAAATTAAAAAATTTGAGGTACAAAAATTGAACCCTCCGATTTGTGTACTTCCATAGTTTTGAAAAACACCAAAAATTACAATATTAAATATATCACCACTTCTACTTCTATAACAAAAAATTAGCCCTGATTATACACCTCAAAATTCAAAAAAAAAATCCAAGAGAAGTTTTAATTTTATTTTTTTAAATAATTTAATTTATTTTATTTTAATTTTTTGGTCAAAATTATTTTTTTAAAATTATTTTTTTATAATTTTTTCCTAAATAACGACAAACATCGAAATTATAATGGTTATAGTGGAGATTATATTAATTTGATAGTAAATATGCTTTTTTAATTTATAGATGTTTAAAAAAATTTAATATTTATTTCAATAATTTTGTATAACTAAAAAATAGTTAATTTAAAGGAGAGTGAATATAAATAAAAAAGTAAATCACACAAATAAAATGATTTCAGTTTAAAATTATATAAATGTTTTAAATTAAAATTGGTTACACGTTCTGTCCTAAACACTTTTATATAAATAGAATCAAATTGATTTCATTTATGTTATTTATATGTTACTATTTGTACAATATATATGATAAATAAGTAAATAAGTAGAAAATTGAATCAAGTTAATTTGATTTATCATGTATATGTTGTAATAGTAATAAATAAAATCAACTTAATTTAATTTACTATTTGTATAGAATAACAATAGTAAATTGAATCAGGCTGATTCGATTTACTAATTGTACAAATTATTAACGTTTTCTTTTTTAAGTTAATCATTTATTTAATTTTAAAATATAAATATTAATAAAAAAATTTATTTAGATTCAAATAAAATATTAAAAAATCAAAACAAATAAGAATAGAAATCTAAATTTTGTATTTTAGTTCAAATTCTACAAAATTCTCATTTTTACAAACTTATAAATTTAGAACATAACAATCAACGATTTCTAAAAATTTATTAAAAATAATCATCTACTATTGCATATAAAAAATCATTACTAAAATTTTTTATATTAAAAAAATTATTATAAAATAAAATTCTCTAGAATGCCATAAGAGTTAAAAATTTAAAATTTTTTATAATAAAAAATAACACAATATTTACACGAATGAACTAATGTGCTACGTTATCATGCTTTGCGTTATAATCTAACCCTTATAGAATTAGAATTATTAATTTGTTAATTATTGATACTTGACTCACTGAATATGAAAAAATCATAATTATCATTATCATCGTTATACTATTCTACAACGGATAATATTTTAACACCAAAAATATTAACGTGGCGCATTATGATATCAGTATGCATATTTCTCTCTTCTCAACTTATTTAAAAAATATATTTTTATAATTATATATAAAAATCAATATTTAATGCATAATTAAACTAATTATCAATCATTCTAATTATCAGTTATTATAATATAATTTTTAATCAAACATAATCAATGACAAATTGATACTAATATCAATAATAAAAAATTAAATATAATTTATCATTCTAATTGCCATAAATATGATACTAACATAAATAACTTCATTAAAATTTTTATTTAACAAGAGGATGGTCTGCATTTTCATAAATTCTATATGTTTGAGCTAATGACATTATTATTTCAGTTGGGTGTCATTAATAAAATTATCCTAATTTATATGTGTCTAAGGATTATAATAGTTTAAATATTATTTAAATAATTTAATTTTAATATTAGTATTAATTTTAAAACA
>NC_029776.3:98599427-98599704 GCF_000817695.3 Arachis duranensis
CAAAAAAAAATAATTAGGTTAAAAAATTTGATAATAATTATAATATCTTCGATGAAAATTATTTTAATCAATTATTGTAAACAAATAATAAAATAATTAATAGTTGGATTAAACTTAACAATAGTATTTATTGAGAATTTTAGATGTCCAATAATATATTTAGTTGGGTTAAAATTTTATTAGTGTGTAATTAATAAAATCATTATACTAAAATTTTATTAATATATAATCGTATGATAACCTATAATAAATAGTATATTAGGGTAAAATTTAGTTG
>NC_029776.3:98599914-98605469 GCF_000817695.3 Arachis duranensis
ACACATACACAAATAATGAAATATTTAGAATTATTTAAATAAAATAAATATGTCTTAAGAATAAGAAAAATTATTAATTATACAATTAATATATATGTGTATATAAATAAGAAAATTATCATGATTGATGAAGATTATTATATGTACGTGATATTGATAGAATAAAAGAACGATTGAATAATTGGGAACTAAAAAAAATAATTATAATAAAAAAAATAATTAATTTATATGACTTAAATATATTTATGTACCATTAATATATATGTATACATAAATAAAAAAATATTTAGATTTATTTAAACAAAATAAGTATATCCTCATTTGGGGAGTGCCCGGTAACTTAACAGGATGTGACATATTAGTTCGGCTCCCTGTTGATGGATTTTCAATTTGTGGATGTTTCAGTGACTTTGCGCAGTTGATGGAGGGAAAAAAGCCTACGTAGGTGTGATTTGAGGAGTTGTTTGGTGAACTTCCACCTGATAATTGTATTAATGAATTTACTGTGTCATTTTTCTGGTTTCAAAACAAGTTCAGAGTCATGTCAGCTAATGCATCAGAGGCCACGATATAGGTTTATGCGCGTGGTTACATTATGATGTTATTGTCCACGATGTTTTTCGGGGACAAGTTTGGTGCTAAAGTTCACTTATGGTGGCTCCCCTATGTTGCAGATCTCGACGAACTCGACATGTATAGCTGGGGTTCGGCTACATTGTGCTGGTTGTATAGGTGTCTATATAGAGTTGCTGGCCAGAATATTAAGAATCTAGCTGAGCCACTAGTATTGCTGCAGTCTTGGATATTTTGGAGGTTTCCAACATTCAAGCCCAGAGAATTTGGCACCATTCTCTGGCCGCTTGCATCAAGGTGAGTACATTTCATGAATGAGATGTATAGTGCTCTAGTTCATATACTTGTTTTTATAAGTTTAATGTTTGTCCTTATGAATCTTTTAGGTGGGGTAGGTGGTGCACGAAAATTACACTTACACTATGTAATTCTGCACAACTAACAAGCAAGTGCACTGGGTCATCCAAGTAATACCTTACATGAGTAAGGGTCGATCCCACAGAGATTGCCGGCTTGAAGCAAGCTATGGTTATTTTATTATTCTTAGTCAGGATATCAATAGGGTTCTTTAGTTTTAATTGTAAAAAGTGAAAGAGCATGGAATGAATATATGTTACGCAGTAATGGAAAATGGGTTGGAGTTTTGGAGATGCTCTGTCTTCTGAATTTCTGCTTTTCTACTGTCTTTTTTTTCACGCACGCAAGTCTCCTTCCATGGCTAGCTGTATGTTGGTAGATCACCGTTGTCAATGGCTACCAGCTGTCTTCTCAGTGAAAAGGGTCTATGTACATGGCTAATCATCTGTTGGTTCTCACTTGTGTTGGAATAGGATCCAGTGATCCTTTTGCGCCTGTCACTATGCCCAACGTTCGTGAGTTTGAAGCACGTCACAGACATCCCCTCTCAGATCCTACTTGAAATACCACAGACAAGGTTTAGACCTTCCAGATTTCAGGAATGCTGCCAATTGGTTCTAGCTTATACCACGAAGACTCTAGACTCACGGATTGAAAGCTCTGTTGTCAGGAGAGGCAGTCAAACTCGTGAACCAGAAACCCAAGAGATATACATTCAATCTAAGGTAGAACGAAAGTGGTTGTCAGGCACGCGTTCATAGGTTGAGAATGGTGATGAGTGTCACAGATCATCACATTCATCATGTTGAAGTGTGAATGAACATCTTAGAATAGAAACAAGCGAGATTGAATAGAAAACAGAAATACTTGCATTAATTTATTGAGACGCTGCAAAGCTCCTCATCCCCAACCATGGGGTTTAGAGACTCATGCCGTCAAAGGTACAATTTCAGATGTAAAAATGTCATGAGGTACAAAATAAATCTCTAAAAGTAGTTTATATACTCAACTAGTAACCTAGGTTTACAGAAAATGAGTAAACTAAAATAGATACTGCAGAAATCCACTTCTGAGGCCCACTTGGTGTGTGTTGGGGCTGAGCATTGAAGCTTTCACGTCCATAGGCCATTCTTGGAGTTAAACGCCAGTTTGTAACCTGTTTCTGGAGTTTAACTCTGTTTTGCAATTTGTTTCTGGTGTTTGACGCCAGAATAGGGCAGAAAGTTGGCGTTAAACGCCAGTTTGCGTCGTCTAAACTTGAGCAAAGTATGGACTATTATATATTTCTGGAAAGACCTGGATGTCTACTTTCCAACGCAATTAAGAGCGTGCCATTTGGACTCCTGTAGCTCCAAAAATTCCATTTCGAGTGCAGAAAGGTCAGAATCCAACAGTATCTGCAGTCCTTTTTCAGCCTCTGAATCAGATTTTTGCTCAGGTCCCTCAATTTCAGCCAGAAAATACCAGAAATCACAAAAAAATACACAAATTCATAGTAAAGTCCAGAAATATAATTTTTGCATAAAAACTAATAAAAATGTACTAAAAAGTAGCTAGATCCTACTAAAAACTATATTAAAATACCCCCAAAAAAGCATATAAAATATCCGCTCATCAGTAGGTACCTGCCATCATCAGACGAAAAGGGTCCTCGAGTCATCGCTACTCGACATAGAATAGACAGGTTGAGTGTAAATGTTGTAAGTATAAGCTTCCATTACTTGTTTTCAACTATACTGGTTCGTTGTTTATGTTTATGCCATAATACTTGAATCTGACTAATTGACATGTTGCAGTTTATTTGGATGCTGTACCACGCTCTTGAGGTTATTCAAGTAGTCCATCCTAATATCTTTAGGCCTGAGCAGACACACTTATTAAAGTCGACTACTACGTTGATTTACTTTGTATCAATTATGTAGCATCAGGTTGACAGAGTTCTATCTCAGCTTGAGGGAGTTCAATACATCCCCGATTCAGCCATCAACATTGACCTTCTATTATCAAAGGATGGTAGAGGACCGACCTAATGGTTCCCTGAGATATTCGCCACATGGCATGAGTATTGGGACCAGAGACATTAGAGCGTGCTTGCATTTCAGTCCATCAGTTGAGTATCTTGATTGGTGGTATAGAGTAGCCCATAGATTCCTTTCACAGGATCAGGACCTAGTTGACCTTCGCCAAGCTGGGATTCCTGTAGATGCTTCTATTTAGGGTGATACTATTGTGCTAACTAGACAAAAGTGATCAAACTTTCCAGAAAATCGACGTAGGGCTACTCGTGAATGTGTTGGCACTCGATACAGCCAGCCTATGGCCCAGGGGGTTGATGATGTATTGGGTTGGATGAGGCACATGACATTGATGATGATGACAATAGGAGAAGTCAGAGTCATGGGGGAGGTTGGGACACCATGGAGGTGGGTCTGGTTGGGATTGGAGTGGTAGTGACTCTGGTTGGGGAGGTGGTGCAGGTGGCTCTAGGTGGGGAGTGTGGAAGGCTCTGGTCAGGGAGGTGGTGTGGGTGGCTCTGGTCACAGAAGGGTTAAAGGTGGCCCTGGATGGGGAAAAGCTACAGGGACTAATGGTTCTAAAAGTTCTAGAAGTGGAGGAGTTAGGGGCTCTGGAGGGCAAGGTGGTGGTGGAGGGGTTGAGACATCTAGTGTTGCTGGTGGTGGTAGGGGTAAAGGTGGAGTCGTTGAGGCTTCCACGCTATTTTCGGACTTCAACATCCCGAATCAGATGGAGCAGGTGTTTGGTGCTGGAAAAGATTTTTTTTACTAAGATTGCACAATTTGCCAACGCATGTGGTGATTATATAGCCCACAGTTTGAAGGAGGTTCAGTGGACCTTAACGTCGATCTGAATGAAGCATCGACTGGTTATCAGGGAGATATGTTTGCTATGGGTGTCACTTCGACATTTGCCCTTGGTGGACATACACAGAGACCATCTACTTATCATCCAAAGCAGGTTTCAGCAGCCAGCCACTAGATCCATATGGACTAGTCCCCCAGAGGAAGAAGCACATCATTAAGCCAGCAAAGTGTGGCACTAAGTGACATATATGTTAGCTAGTGGGTTTGGGTATTTCAGTATTATTTTATTGTTGTTATTGCTATGTTATTGTATCTTTTAGCTATCATGGTACACTGTATTTGTAACTCTTATATTTTGGACTCTTTGACTCGTATTATAGTACCAACTTATTATGTTATTACATTATCAGAGTTAATGTCAAATTGGGTGTAAAATTTAGTGGATCAAGGACAAAAACTATAAAATAAACATGATATATAAATTTACTAATAACAAATAACATTCACCACTTTGTCCAAGACATTGTTACTAAAAAACACAAGTAGTGCATCACTTGAAACAAAAGATAAAGCTAACATAAAATCCTAATGAATTAAGATGACCTGGAAATAACATAAGCTAACAAGAAAGTCACAAACGGCTATGCGTTGCACCCTTCATCAGAACTAGAAGCACTTGGGCAATGGGGACATTGTCTTCCAGTATGTCCTAGAAGCCTCCACATACCACATCTCTTTGGGTGATCATGATTAGTCTCATCCACACTATTTCTTATCCTTGCAGTCCAAGGACGACCAACTATCGTTCGCATCATGCTGGGATCAGGGATAACTAGAGGACCCTCGTACAAGGACAGCAAGTCATCATGAATTGGTGGAGAGAAACACATCTTATAAACATTGAACACGGTACTGATACGATACACGTCATCAACATAAGTCCTCCAATCCAGTCTGCAATACGAACAAGCTACAAGTACATGACGACATGGATAATGGAGGTTTGAAAATATCCACAGTAACATGTGCATGAAGATAGCAAAAACCTACACGCACTCAAAGCAATTCTTTCCCCCTATCGGTGCAATCATCCACAACAAACTCTGAATTTTCTCTGTCATACAATTCAACTCGCATGTTTCTAAAGGCCTGCAGATTTTTCTTAATCACCTTCACGAATGTCTAACAAAATTCTTGCCTAGCCCCGAGTTGCGACTTTGCTTCCTTTTCTTTCCTAACAAAGCACTCGGCTAAATGCCCATATGTTGACTTAACAAGTGAACCATCGGGTAAGTTGCGTGTACCTTTTAGGACGATATTAATACACTGAGAAATGTTGGTTATCATATGACTATATCGCGTGGCCGCCATCTCGATGTTAGATCCACAACTCTAATTAATTATTTATGAGTTATTATATTTGTTGAGATTTTATTTTTAAAAGAATTATTTTACCAAAAATAATTAATTAAAATTTAAAAATTACTGAAACTTAATTTATTTATGACTTATTCTATTAGTTTGAATTATTTATTAAAAATTATTTTAATAAGCAAAAATTTAAATTAATTTTTGTAATTGTTAATATTATTATTATTATTAGGGTTAAGTATTTTTTTCGTCCCTAAGGTCTGAGGCCAAAATCAAAATCGTCCCTGACCTTTTTTTGTTATTAAAATCATCCTCAACGTTACAAAACGTTATAAAATCGTCATTTTTCACTTTAATTTTATTTTTTTACCAAATTACCTTTGATAATTAATATAAATAATAAAAATAATATTAAAAAATAAAACCAAAGAG
>NC_029776.3:98605890-98639043 GCF_000817695.3 Arachis duranensis
GTTGATGGTGACGTAGCTCTTCTTTCCCTTTTCATTTTTTTATTAAAATTTTGGTTCATATTAATAAAGGCTCGATATTAAACAAAGATAGTATAAAATAAAAAGATTTAGAAGTAAGTAGCGCTCAAATTTTTAGTATGATCATGAGGTGTTAAAAATTAGAGTGTTACACCACCCACTGTCTTCGGCAACCAACGCAACCTTGATTGTGTTGTGGCAGTCAGAGATAACTAGAATGTCGGGCTGCAGAGTCACATGTTGACAAAGGTGACTCAGGAAAAACTTCCACGAATCCGTGTTCTCGCCCTCGACTAACTCGAACGCAACTGGGAGAATGTTTGAATTTCCATCTTGTGCGATCGCATTAGTAGAGTACCTCTATACTTGCCATACAAATGAGTACCATTGATAGATATCAGTGGCTTGCAATACTTAAAGGCCTCAACACACGGAGAAATCATCTAAAACAAGTAAAAATACCCTCGTTCCATCGACCGTATTACCATCCCTAACAGGTGAAGTACACAACACTGCTATAGTACCGGGCATATATATCTGAACCTCGATGATCCACCTCAAAATCAGGTTGTAAGACTCCTCCCAATCACCATATACCTGTGCAATTGCCTTCTGCTTAGCTATCCATCCCTTCCTGTAACTAGGCATGAAACCAAATTATAATGACACCGCATTTTGCAATACTTTCACAGAAATTGATGCATCTGCCATGACCAGTGATAGAATTGATGCACGGATGACATGATAATCGAGCTACGTGTGATTGGTAGATACCTCTATTGCAAGACATGTATGTAACCCATTGTACTTTCGAAATTTTCAGTAGCCTTTCCTCTGCCGCATAGTCACACATATTAGCTAATTACATCCATTCTCAAATTGCACACACTTTTCGTGATACTTCAATTGATCGGACCCAAATACTTTATACTCGATATCCCGATAAATATTATAACTCTTCATTGTCAATACAGCTTCCTCTTTGCTTTGGAACCTTTGGCCGATTTGAAACTCGTCTGTCAGACCCGTCTCCATGAATAGTATGTAGCTTTTGATTTGAAAATGCCGATTGATTCATTGCCTCAAGGTCCAAATTAAAGAAGTGTGGAGGGTACTGTTGTGTCTGAGAGCTTAATTGAGCTTGCAATCTCTCAACCCATGTTGTCTCTTCCTTGCCATCGATATCATCACCAATAATGGGTGGTTCCGAATCCGACCTATCATCGCCTACAGCCTTAGCAAGTGGATTTCTATCTCTGACCTCCAAGAATGCCAGTGTACCATCCAATATAGGTGCTGCTCTCATTACAGCAGCAAGCTTTCTAAGCACATCACCCAAGTCATCTATATTATTTGCCTGAACGGGAAAATATGCTGTAAATGATAGAGACAAAACATGGGTAGTAACCTTGTTACCAGTTGGAATGGCACTAGAACCCCTTTCTATCATGTCAGTTGGCAGATTCAGAGCAAATCCTCCAAAGCTACCCTTTACATCAACCATTTTCGCAATCAACTCTATAGCCCCCAAATCTAAAAATCTAGATTCATTATGAAATATAACTCGCATGTCATCATTGCCCAACATCTCATACTTTTCAAACTTAACATAACCTTACCTGAGTAAGATAGGAATTCGAAAAAATACTTACTTTACACATTTTTGCCGCACTTTCTTAACTTCTGTAATATACTATTTATAAATCCAATAAACTTGTTGAAGGATTTACAAACACTCCAATGGACTTTTTACTAGAGAATATAACACCCTCACTTGTGTTTTCATCAATTATCCCTCGGTAATGAACTAGTAAAAATACGCTCTTAGCCATCTCTCCTAAAACTCTCAATCATCTATGGCTTGTTATATATCATAATTATTTATTTATAGCCTCTTTGTCTTCATAAATCATTCTGAAGTCTTGAGCTTTATGTATTTAAACGTAAATCGTCACAACCTATTGTGCCATAGATTTTTGCACGTAAATTGTGCTAGGCAACTGTGTGTTGTGTTAACACATAAATCATGCTACCCCCTAGTGGTTTAGGTAAAAAATATATAATTCGTCCTTTTCTAGAATGAGTTAGATACAACTTGAAAAGATCAGTTCCTTGAGACGATTTATGTGCATTTTTTGAATGAGTTCCATGCATAAATTATCTTAGGGTGTGGTGTAACATCCTACCACCCAGAGCTTTACGCTTAAGTCGTAAAGCAGAGGTGGTGTGGTATTACGACCTCTAAACTAAAATGTAAATATATAATAGCAGAAGAATTATAATATGCTAGGAGCCTTGAAGAATAGAGGAAATAAAAATCGCGAAAAATAAAAGCGCAACGCTCGAGAAATGAGTTAACTTGCATGCTAAGAAAGCTACAGCTGTCAAGTGTAAAGTAACCCAAAACAGGAACAGAGAGTCAAAGATACAAAATAACGAGCTCCTGACTCAGCCTGCGAAGTCAAGATTGGCCGGAGAATATACACAGACATATCCAAAACTCAAATGTACATAAACAAAATCCTTCCCCTCCATACACCTCTAGGAGGATAAAAAAGAATAAGTCATGTGGAGAGAAAGCTAAGTACATATATATACATCATAGCATAATAAATAACCCAGTAACCATTCCGCTTCAAAAGTCCAGACGCCTAACGAGATGCCTCTCGACCTGCATATGAAAAATAACAACATAGTATGGAATAAGAACCGGAGGTTCTCAGTATGGTAAAGGTGCCACACACATAATATATAAGGTCCTGAGAATGCCAGAGGCAATCCTAGAACGCCGACTCTCAGATTATAGAGCTTAAAGTATTAAACAGAAGTCATAAAAGGTGGTTTTCTAAGAATATGCAAACCTGACTTAACTTAACCTTAAACCTAAATCTCATACTGCCATTCCTCCACACCTCCATCTCGATCAGTATTTCACAGACAAATAAACAGATAAAGGTAAGTACAGGAAGGTTACAAATACTACAAGTAACAAATATACATTTAGCATGGCAAATACATTTAAGCACACCCAATTAAAGCACAAGCAAGTAATTCAAGTAATATGCATATGATGCATACCTGTTCTATGGCTGATGAGGCTCATCTGTCGGTTATCCAGTCAACCCGACAAGTCTGAATTGTCCTTAGATTGTCCCTCGACGTGCATCTCCAAGAGTCTATGCATAACTTTATCTCAAATAATCAATATTGCTCAATGGGGGGTAACATTTCCGGGAATTTATATAGTGTCCGGTCACACTTACGTCGTAGGGTCAACAGAGTATCAAGTTTTCAACCTGGTACACGTGGTGGCAAGCCACAGCACTTAATCCAGGGAATCTTGTATCTCAGATCATTCAAATTCATAAGCCATATAAATAATTCAATTATAATTCATCAACATCCACATCATTCTCAATCGCATCTCATTCATCATCATACATCAATCATATTCAATCCTTATCCTTCATTATCACACCTCCCATTCCGTCCATCAATAGTTCCATTTCAAAACATAATTCATCCTTTTCTAAATGAATCAAACTTAAAACATACTCATTTTCTTAATGACTCAAAAATAAACTATATAACCTTTGAATCTAAATCTTTTTAAATAATTATATAAACAAAGTCTCTAATTTTTATAAAATTTCGGCAGCATCTCCTCTAAAACTCGGACTTTGCCACCCTTTTCGGGTTCAAACCTGCATTCTTTTCAATTCAACATACCCTTCCTCATCATCGTAACAATTACCACAATAAATCTACCTCAGATCAACAATTAAACTCGTACAATATTCAAATCTAACAACCAAAATTCAACTAAGAATCATAGTTCACAAATCCTAGACTTTTAACACAAAATACCTCATATCAATAATTCACTAAATCACCAGTTAATCCACAAGCACCAACCAAATATATTTGACAACAAATTACTAAACATTAACATACACTTGCATTCCAACTTATCCTATGGTCATCTAGCCTAAGTTTTCACAAAACATTATATATTAAATGCAAGAAACCTAAACCATACCTTGGTCGATTTTCACGTAACGACCAAAGCAATTTATTCAAAACCAAGGCAGCCCCTTCAAAATTTAACTAATCAGCTTCCTCCAAGTTCCAATATTCACAATTTCAATCTCCAATTATTTATTCACAACCTAATACACATTTATAACACATATATACCCAATTTAATCCTCAAAGCTCAAATTTAATGAAATTAAAATAAAATTATCGTATCCTCACCTTACCCAAGCTTCACATAAGCAAGAGTGAACATTTTCCTTAAGCTAATTGGATCCTAAAACATCAGAAATAAAAAATTCAACATTCTCATTAAAAATTCAAAAATTAGGAGAAAAGAGGGCTGAGAGTGATTAAAAAAGTTACCAGTAAAATTGTTCGATAGAAATGTAGAGCTCGACGCAGTGGACACGTGGCCGCAAACGATACGGCGATCGGAGTTCGGACAGAGAAGTTACGGCGAGTTGAAATTTGTCGTAGGGTTCGGGATCATTTCTCTTCTCCGTGGAGCTTCAGCTGCGTTTCTGCTGAAATGAGGGAGAAGGAAGGCTTGGATTCATTTAAAAGGGCTGGTCCGGTTGAACCGACAGTCCAGTTCGAGTTCGGTTCAACCGGTTCGGTCCGTTCGGTCCAATTTTGGACTGTTTTTTTCGAAATTAGTGTTAAAATTATCGTTTTGATGAGCTCTACCCTAATTTAATATAATATTCACATTTCTAATCCTCTTTATTAAAAACTAATTTATTGACTAATTATTTAATAATTTAATCGGGGTTTACATATGGTGTTTTACATATTATCAAAAATACACGCCCTAGAATAATTTATATATTAATAAGTTTAGAGAATTCACATTTTAAAATTTAGTTTAAGAGAATTTGGTAATATTGATCCCTCCTTATTTTATTTAAATAAAAAAGCCTCTAAACCAAGTCAGACTGATTTACATATGTTTGGATATTTATTCTCTCTCATATCTGCTAAGAATTTTATTAAATATAAAAAAATAATTTCATTAAATCAGATTAATTATTAATATTTGGTAAAATAATATAATTATAAACATTACATAACTTATACTAATATTCAATATTAAAAAATTAAATTCAAAACAAATTAAATAAATAATAAAAAATTTTGTATAAAAATATTATATATATACTCGTTTGATGTATTCTCTTTTGTTTGTTAGTTCTGTTGCTAAAAAAAAAATAAAAGTCAAATGTAGCTGATTAATTTCAAAAAATAATAATAAGTAATAACCAAAATAAATTTTAAAAAATAATAATAAGTAATAACCAAAATAAATTGATGAGTAATTACTCAAATTAGTTTTTAAGAATTAATAAAATTGATACTTTAGTTTCTAAAAAAAATTAATACATATATCAATCTTTAAAAATTTATTCCGACAGATAAATCAATTTTCAATTTATTTTTCGACAGAATAATTATCCAAATTAGTCCTCAAAAATTTTAAAAGCGAATATTTTTGTCTCCACTTCGGATAAAAAATGACTACGTCATCACCGAGCACGGCGTATTTCTTAAATACCTTGCCTGGATACTCCTGTTCTGCCGCTACCCACACCACTAAGTGGTGAGATAGAGCAAAGAGTGGCCAGGAAGATCGGTACCCGAGAGGTTGACCAGCAATAAAGCTGACCAATGTTCTCTTCTTGACAAAGGCTACCTGGAAGATATTTGTAGCAAGTGCAGAATTAACCGCACTTGAAGCAAAAGACCTTCCAAATAGGACTTTTATTATATATCAACCGTATTATTATTAGCTTAGTTTTGTGCATGTGAACGATGACACTAGTATATTGATACACTCTTTTCGTTAGAAACAAGCAAAATGAATAATGATGCTTTGTAATCCAAATTAAAATATTTTTTTAATACAAACATATTTTTTTGAAATAAGACATCTTTTGATTATATTAAATACAAAAATATCAAATAGTTTCACCTTTGAATTTTTTATAAAATAATCTCTAATAATTTTATTGAACATTATTATTATTATTATTATTATTATTATTATTATTATTATTATTATTATTATTATTTTGAAATAGAGAAAGCTCATTATGATGGACTTACGACTCGTGTGTGGGGGGATGGGTTCTGAATTCCGATGATCACTGATGGGTCTGCTTCCAATAACTACTTTAGAAAAATGATAAAATGCACACACACACACACACACAAGTCTAAGGGGGTCCTCTCACATGATTTGTCTTTTCCTCCTTTGGTGTTTTATGATATGGTGTTTGAAAAGCTTTGTTTATGCTTTGAGCTTTTTGGGGAACCCCCACCCTCATAAGGAAGGAAGAGGGAACCGTCCAAGAATTCCATGGGTCTCCGATGTTGATAGGGGAAGAAAGTGATTGATTGTGTTCTTCTTTTCTTTGGAGGTCTTTAAATATGTTTTTCTTAAAGTGACACCTAGATAGCAACCTTTGCGAACGTATCATATCTCTGCTTTCATTAAGTCATAATTACGGTTAATCTTTAATTTAAAAACCATTTTTTTAATCAACAATCATTCAGCCAATTGTTTCCCTCTCTTTATTATTAATTCCTTAATTGAACTTTGTTATTTTATAAAAGCCCATCCAAACTCATATATACAATAAGGTTATATAATTTAACACAAAAAGTATTTAAAAATTTTATTTAACTAATTTTATTTTTTAAAATTAAAATTATATTTGACATGTGCTTTAAAATAATATAACTGTCCATTCTTATTCAGTTATTCATATAAATAAAAGTAACGAAACTTTAAAAGTTAGTGGTTATCATTTCTAAAAATACAATTTTTTTAAGAGTATGTAAGTTTTTATTTTTAATTAGAATATTTTAAAAAAGAATTATTACTTATATGTTAATAGATATAAATTAAA
Organism: Arachis duranensis; assembly: GCF_000817695.3. Lineage (NCBI taxonomy): Eukaryota > Viridiplantae > Streptophyta > Magnoliopsida > Fabales > Fabaceae > Arachis > Arachis duranensis. Next base: position 98,612,856 of record NC_029776.3, read on the forward strand.
GATACAAACTTTTTTACTAATGATATAAATATGTAATGAAATCAATTTATTTTTGTATAATAATAATAATAGAAGATTCAAATTTTACCTTATTTATATCGTAATTTATTATTTTAAAAGTAAATTCTTAAATGAAATTTAGATCTATAATTTATATTAGTTTATTTTGTGAGGGCTTAGGGTGATGATAGCCACATTCGCATGTGGGCAACCTGTTATGATTGTGACTCATGTAAATCATAGTCCATTCATTTATGTTACGAAAATAAAAATATGAAACGATTATGTCACTCACAATATTAATTACATTTGGATTTGCCTAGGTAGTATTTTTCTCCCTTCAATTTATGTTTGAATAATTTAATTTCCCAATACACAAAATCGATTCAAGTTTCCTATCAACCTAAGCCTTTTCTTTTTCGTCTATGTATAATAATTTATTGATTTTTAATATTTCCGGGGCTAATTAAGTCAAAATCTCTGAGATATGTTGCACGATAAGAAATTATATAATTACTTAGTCTTTTTTGTTTTCGGAGTCCAGCCCAATCACAACTTATTAGTCTTAGTTTTCTTTAGTTTTTATTGGTTACAACAATTCTTTTGTTTTAAATACCAAAAAAAAAATTCTTTTATTTTTATATATGTATGCATTAACAATTTAATATATCTATTTAGCTAGCAGGTTACAGTTGTAACTAATAAAAGTGTCGGAGGTTCGAATCCCGCCTTGTGTATACAGCAACCCGTTGGCCAGCGACAAACCCTTAAATAGAGCTCAGTACCGCAGCAGATTAGTCCTTGACCTGTTGGATTAGGAAATACCGTAAAAAACCAAAAAAAAAAAATTGTCTTGACAAAATATATATATATAGCAAACCAAATTAATTATGTGAAAAGGTTATTTCAACAAAAAAAAATGGTATATACTTGGTTGTGATATTTTAAAGGTGCTAATATTTATGCATAAAATATGATTATTTATCAGCTAAACGCAATGCTGTGACTTTTTTCTTGTTTTCGTGTGAGTTTCTCTAATCCTTTTTATTTAATTATTCCCCCCAGTCTTTTCAACATAATGATGATCATTTTTTTTTGGTTTTAAAAAATTTGATGTTCAATCAATTGAAAGATCAAAATCTTTTGGAGAATCGGAGACTTTCTTCTAAATATGAGTTCATTTTGTTCTTAAAAAAATTAGTAATATTACTAGTCGATTAATAGGGCTACTTTTTTTACATATGAAACTTTTTTGTAAAGTTAAAAAAATAGATTTTTTTTTTGGAATTTAGCAGGAATTTAAGGACGAATATAGAATAAAGTGAAATCGTTAAAAACCATTTGTAATTAAAAAAAAAATATTAAAAAGTAAAATCGCCAAGACGATTTGTTTTTTTTTTTTTTGAAAGATAAAAAAATGTTAAATCGCTTGGTTGAAAAAAAATTTAAAAAAATTGACCGATGTTGGTTTAAAAAAAATTAATTACTTAATATTACTCATTAGAAAACAACAAAAATGAATCAACAAAAATTTTACACATCTAAAAGTTGAAAAATTATACATTCAAAATTTTAAAAATTATACATTTAAAATGAATATTTGCTGAGTTTTATTATTATTGTTCATATAGAATAATAGATTGGCCGAAACAATGGTTTAAGGTGTATATCAATAGTCATAATCACAAGTCCTTTTTACTTCGCCTTAGGTCACAATCTACAAGTTAGCATTTGATGCATCATGGCCAACATTTTCTGAATTTCAAAGTCTCTGTTTAGAGTAATTAATTAACAATTCAAGAAGACAAAACACACAGAGACTCAGTCCATACCTTCAATCAAAATCTCTGTCTCTTTCTTTCCTTCTTTCCTTGTCATTTTTTGGGGAGATCCACATTCCCAACACGTATAGCCGCACAAATTTCTTGAATCTATCCCTGTTAACCAAAACGTTAACATCACATAATTTTGTTTTATATATTTAGTATTTGTGAATTGGTAATATATAATCCTTGGAGTGAAACATCAACAACTTAATTTATTACTCTAGTTAGTTAAGTTACCTAATATGCGAATACAACACACCCAACTCGTATGAATAGGACTATCAAAATAAGTCAAATATGTTGTAAGATAAATAAATAAATAAAACAGATATAAAATATAAAAATATAAATAGATAATTTTAATATTAATATTTTTTAATATTAGTATTTTAATATAATTAAGATAGAACATATGTATTTTAATAAATGAAGAGAAAGAGAGAAGTATTTTATGTAGGAGTAATTTTTTATTTTGTGTACTATGTCTCAAGTTATTAAGTCTTATTTATACATTTATGAGTTCATCATTTTCAAATTTTATTAAACATTGGTCTTCTGTAAGAATTTTAAGTCTCTCTCTTGAAAACTTCAGCCGCCTATATTACTAGTGGACATCCACCTCATGTCCTCATCCATCCTTATTACAAAACTTCTCCTTAGATAATCATTTAAGAATATGCCTCGTTAAATTTTATTAAAGAAAAATTTAATGAAAAAAACTTTTATGAAGAAAAAAGAGTACAATATCATTTGTGATGATGACTATCTCGTTAAAAATATTGTCAAGAAAAATCCAATAGGGATAAAAACTTGATCAAGGGGAAAAGAGTACAGCCTCCCCATCTTGTCGACATTATTTAATATTTCGAAATCGGTGCATCCTCCCCATCTTGTCGACATTATTTAATATTTCGAAATCGGTGCATTCCAATATGATGTACCAATATTTCAAATGAGGATTTTGGAAGTGACTTTGTAAATAGATATGCTAGATTATCATTTGAGTGGATCTGTTAGACATCAATTGTTTCTTGATTTTGAAGGTCATGAGCGAAGAGGAATAGCGAAGAAGAATTTGGGAGAAATATGCTTTGTTTAATCACTTTTGATGTATCCATCCTTAAGTTGAGCAATGCATGCTGTATTATTTTCAAATAGAATGCTTGGAGCTATTTTATAATCAATCAGTCCACATGATGACATAATATATTGGATTAAACCTTGAGCAAAAAACACTTGCGACTTGCTTCATGTATCGCTAGTATTTCAACATGATTAAATAATGTTGCTGCTATCGTCTGTTTCATAGACCTCCATGATATAGCTGTATCACCATATGTGAATATGTATCCTGTTAGAGATCTTCCTTTGTGTGAATCAGACAAGTATCCAACATTTGCATAGCCAGCTAATTGTTATTTGGATTCATATGGGTAAAACAAACCCATATCAACTATTCCATTAAGATATCAAAAATTTTGTTTGATTCCATTCCAATGTCTTCTGGTTGGAGAGGAACTATACGTTATTAGTAAATTCACCGTAAATGATATGTCAGGTCGTATATGCAAGAGATACATTAGTGCTCCAATGGCAATAAAATATGGTACTTCAAGACCAATGATATCTTCATTTTCTTCTTTAGGACGGAATTGATCATTTTCCACATCTAGAAACCTTACGATCATTGGGGTACTTAATGGATGTGACTTATCCATATAAAATCTCTACAAGATCTTTTATGTGTATGTTGTTTGATGAATAAAGATTCTATTTTTTGTATGCTCGATCTGCAGGTCGAGACAAACTTTAGTCTTTTCAAGATCTTTCATCTCAAATTCTTCTTTATAATTGTTGGAATCTCTTTAGGGGTTCTAATGATATTTAAATCATCAACATACATACATAGCAATTATAATGAATCCAGATGCAGATTTCTTTATGAAAATACACGGACAAATATTGTCATTCTTAAATTCATTTTTTTGCCAGATACTCATTAAGACGATTATACCACATTCATCCAGACTGCTTTAGACCGTATAAAGATCTTTGTAAATTTACTGAGTATAACCCTGTAAATATTCGTAGGATAGTTTAGATATTTTTAGTTCTTCATGCAAATAACACAATGTTATTGCATCTATTATAAGGGAGTATGTTTCTTCATATTTTCTACCTGACCTTTGTGAAAAGTCTTGCGCCACAAGTCGAATTTGTAGCGTACAACTTCATTTTTCTCATTTCATTTTCTCACAAATACCTATTTGTATCCAACAGGTTTTACATCTTCTGGTGTACGAACTACAAGTCCAAAAACTTCATGTTTTGCAAGTAAGTCTAACTTAGCCTTCATAGATTCTTCCCATTTTTTGGCCAATTATTTCTTTGTCAACATTCTTTGACCATTCTTGGCTCAAGATTATTACTTTCATGCATGATGTGTAATGCCATATTATATGCAAATATTTCATTGACAATTATTTTATTTCACTTTTATTTTTCTCCTGTAAAGATATAACTTATCAAAATCTCATTATTTTCACAAATTTAGTATTTTCAAGTACTTGAACGTCTTCTCGCGTCAAAATTATATCAGAATTTTAGACAACTGCAAGTGTTTTTACTATGCCTTTATCCTTTTCAACAGAAATAATATTTATCTCCTTTTTTTCGAGAATTTTTATTTTTAGAATCAACAGGCCTACCATGCTTTTGACGTGAATTTGTTTTAGTGGCCACTTGTCTGATTGGGACATCAATTCGAATTAGAGCATTTTCACCTAGTATATAGGATTTAGTAATCCTTTTTGTATCAGAAAATGCACCAAGCAATTCATTTGCTATTCTTTACAAGTGTATAATCTTTTGAACTTCTAGTTCACATTGTTCTGATCGAAGATCTAAATGCATTAAGGATGATGCGTTTCAATTGAGTTTTTTTTCAAGAAGCTTATTCTCTCTCCAAAATATTAAAAATTTTGATTCATCAAAATGACAGTCTGCAAATCGAGCTTTAAACACTTCTCCTGTTTGTATCTCAAGATACCTCACTATAGAGGAGAAATCACATCTCACATAAATTTCTAATTTTCTTTGGGGTTTCATTTTGGTACAAGAATGTGAGGTAATTGGAACATATATCGCACACTTAAATATCCTCAAATGAGAAATATTTGGCTGCTGGCCAAAAGCTAATTCCAGAGGATAGAATTGACGATAACTTGTTGGCTTCAATCGAATAAGTGCTGCAACATGTAAAATGGCATGCCCCAAGCAAAGGTCGAGAGATTTGTTCTCATAAGTAAGGATCTAGCAATCAATTGGAGCCGTTTAATAAGTGACTATTCTAGCCCATTTTTTGTATTAATATGAGCTATTGGATATTCAACACTTATACTATTTGTCATGTAATAAGCATCAAAGGCTTAGAAAGTAAATTCACCAACATGATCAAGATGAATTGCTTTGATTAGATTTTCTGGAAATGTGCTTTTAATTGAATAATTTGAGCAAGTAATCTCGCAAATGTTAGGTTGTGAGAAGACAATAAGTACACACGTGACCATCTCGATGATGCGTCTAATAAAACTATAAAATATTTAAAAGATCCACATGGTGGATGAATAAGTTCACATATATCGTCTTAAATCCTTTCTAGTAATTTAGAAGACTCAAATCCAATCTTTACTGGTGATGGCCTTGAAATTAAATTTTCCTAAGAATATGCAGTACAACAAAATTCACTAGATATAAGAATCTTTTGGTTCTTTAATGAATGTCCATGAAAATTTTTAATAATTCTTTGTATCATGGTTGTTCCAGGATGCCCCAATCGATTATGCCAAATTATGAATTTATTTAGGCTAGTAAACTTCTGGTTTACAATGACATGTGATTCAATTACACTAATTTTAGTATAATATAACCTAGAAGAAAGTGAGTACAACTTTTCTAATATTTTTTATTTTAATCATGAGTTATGATACATAAGTACTCATGATTTTTCTCATTTGTTGTTTCAATATGATATCCATTTCGGCGAATATCTTTAAAACTCAACAAGTTCCTTAGAGACTTAGTAGACAATAGTGCATTATTTATTATGAATTTTGTTCCGTCGAAAAACAAAATTATAACTTTTCCAAAGAATATTCTTCTTTTGACCTAAGATGAGTAAAATATATATTACTTTTAAGAATGGTATACAAACTTGTACTATTCGCAAGACAAATATCTTCATTATATATCCTTGTTATTTTTTTTAAAGACAAATAATAATAATAAAATAAGTAGTAATACATGCGCAGTAAAATTGTATTCCTGATTGGAATTATTTTTTTAAGAAGCATTGTACATAAAAATAGTGTCATATACTAAAATTTTTTTATTATTATTTTAGAACTTGACACATTTAATAATTTTAAAATTCATAAATATAAATAAATATTTTATTAAACATTATTTATATACATCATACTTCAAATTTAAATACATAGAGAATAAAACTTAACAAAAAAAATTTACATTATTTATTTACATAAATACTTAACGAATGTAAATATTAAACTTTTTCATTGTTGATCAAATGGTCAATATTTTCTTCAAGATCCTAAAAAAAATCAGATACTTCATAATGAGTGGTGTAATTTTCAGCAACATATTTTGAAATAAAATTTGTTTTCTTTCCTTTGTCATCATTTTTCAAAGATACTTGATAAAGATCAACTAAATGCCTTGGGATACGACAGGTACATGATCAATAATCCTTTCTATCACAACAGAAATATTTATCCTCTGTTAATTTATTTTGCCCATTATTTTTTTTATCCCACTTTTGGTGAGATCCTTTCTTGTGAATATAATTTTTCTTTCTTCCATAATTTTTCTTGTTACCAAAACCTTGCCACCTACCTCTTCTTGGGTTATGATTTGCCGCATTTATTTCAGGAATTGGGACGGTGCCAGTTGAACGCGCTTTATGATTTTTTAAAAGCAATTCATTGTTACATTTAGCAACAAGAAGGTAAAAAATTAGCTCAAAATATTTTTTAAATTCTTTTTCTCAATACTACTGCTGCAGGAGCACATTTGAAGCATAGAAGGTCGAGAAAGTTTTCTCTAACACATGTCATTATCAGTTATATTTTTCCCACATAATTTCATTCGTGAGGTAATTTGGAACATTATTGAATTGTATTCATTTATAGATTTAAAATCCTGTAGATACAAGTGTGTCCACTCATATCGGGTTTGAGGAAGTATCAGTGTCTTTTGATGATTATACCTTTCTTTAAGATTCTTTTACAGATTTGCAAGATCTTTTAGTGTGAGATATTTATTTTTCAATTATTTGTCAAGTTGACGATGAAAGAAGATCATGGCCTTGACTTTATCCTTTTAGGATACATTATTTTCAGCCTTAATAGTATCTCCAAAATCCATCGAATCAAGATGAATTTCAGCATCTAATATCTATGATAAGTAGTTATTTTTAGATATATCAAAAGTATTAAATTCAAAATGAGAGAGTTTTGACATAATGAAAATTTATTATTTAAATCTTCTTAAATTTTGATCAGAGTCTTATGCTGATAACGTCTTACAGGATAAATGAATAGGAAAAAAATAGATATAAAATATAAAAATATAAATAAATAATTCTAGTATTAATAATTTTTAATATTAGTATTTCAATATAACTGAGATAATGTATTTCAATATGTGAAGAGAAAGAGAGAAATGTTTTATGCAGGAGTTATCTTTCACTATTATGTCTCAAGTTATAAAATTTTATTTATACATGGATGAGTTTATCATTTTCAAACTTTTTTAAAAATTGATTTTTCATAAGAATCTTAAGTTTTTTCTTTAAAAATTTCAACCGTCTATATTATTAATGAGTATCTACCTCATGCACCCTTATCATAACAAAATATTTTAGAGTAATTTATATAATCTGTCGGATTGACTATAAATAAATAAAAAATAAATAGGTTTTATATTATTTATAGACTTAAACGGATCAAACCGGATCCGTTTAATAATTTTACTTACAAAATTTTTTTATATATTATTTAGTGGTGTAATATTTTTTATTTTTTTTATTTAAAAATAGGATATATATTAACAATATAGATTGAATTCTAAAGGGTTTTTTTTAGCATAAAAGCTTGATATTGTGTTAAGATTGTCTCTCAAGTCTCAACAAAGTTTTAGTTTTTTGAATTAAAAGTACTTCAATGATTTTATATCAGACAACTATACAATTATGTTCGAAGCTTCAATGACATGATAAAATTTAGCATGACCTTATTAAATAAAATTGAGAACTAATAAAATGTTTCCTTAAGGATTAAGAGTCCAGGCTTTTATTAGAATAGAAAAGACAAAGCCTCAAGTCTCGAGAGTCATTTAACTAATTAAAATGTTCATTATTTGAAGTAACTAGTATAACGCATTGCATACGTAAGTTGTGGATTGACATTTTCATAAATAAAATTAAGAGTAGAGTAATAAACAAGTTTTTGAAATATATATTTTTTGGATATATTAATTTATAAAAAAATACAAATAAATTTTTTTACAATCGCATACATAAAAATATTACCTTTAAGTTAGTTATTATGATCAGAATAAAAAATTTTAATTTAAACGTAATTTATTCAGATTTATTATCACGAAAATTACACTAAAATCTTTAGAGATTTATATATTATTTTACTTACAAATTAGTTATTCTGTGAATTTGTCCCACCAATAATCAAATTGAAGCATGAATTCTACTTTATTGGGGGAAGGTAGCTAAATGATATATTCTAATGGATGAATGTGAAAATGTTGAATATGATGACCTCAAATGTTAAAAGAGTTGGAGTTAGAGAGAGAGAGAGGGGTGCGTGTTTGAGTTTACAAAGAATATGAAAGGGAAAGGGAAGAAAGTGGTGGTGGTGGATGGAGGTGTTTGAAAGCGAAAGATTTTGACTAGTTATAACAAATGACAAACAATAACAATAATAATTGTAGACACGGAACTGCCCTTTTATCATTTTATTATTTCAATTCAATATTCATATATGCATGTCACTTTCACCAACTTGTGCTTTCGTTTTTAGGGGATGTTCCTAAAGTCGGTTCCTTCCATGTTATTTTGTGTTTTGTATATATGTCACAAAATATAAAAACAATAAAAATTAGGCGTAAAATAAAAAAATATTACTTTTTTTTTTTAAAAAATGTATCCCGAAAGTTACACTATAGTATAAGGGGATAAAATTAAAAGGCTTGTTGACATAAAACAATAATAGTTAAGGCATGTTTTTTTATACTTGCCTGATATCCAAAACTTTTTTCCAACTAATAAGTAGTTTTTGGTGAGTGATTGAAATTTAGATTAGTGGTAAGAAATTTGAACTAAAATTTTAGTCTCAAATTATAAAATTTTAGTTTTTTTAGTATTTCTAGAAAGTAAAAATAGAAAGGATTAAAATTCTAAGACTGAAAACTGAAATTTTAATATTATTTTTTAAAAAATACTTTCGTTTAACTTTATAAAATTTAAATTTATCTTTCAATTTTTATATTTATTTTAAACTAAATATGATATTTAAACATAATTCAGTCTAATATATTTTATACTAAATACAATATAGAGACAGAATTAAGTCTTTATCTTTTAATCTCTGTCATAGTTATATACACTAAGTCTTAATTTTTTTTTTCATAGTATCCTCTAATCCAGTAGATTAAAGACTAATTTACTTACAAATTTAAATTTTATTTAAAAATTTATTACTGACTAATGAATTACTGTATGCACGACTCAATATTTAGTTAAACATACTAATAAACTAACAATGAGACTAATTCAAATTAATTCACCAGACCTTAAATTTAAGACCTGCTTAAGCGAATTTAAGGCAGGACAAAGCCTGGTTGGTCAAGAGTTAAAGTGTCTAAAACTTAATTTTCCGAAATATGGGTTTGGACCTCATTGGTTGGCCAGCAGAAAGAGTTCCACTTGCCACCTGTCTGTCTTTAGTAAGCCCATTGGGCCCAGAATGTATTATTTGTTTATCTTCTATCAACCATTTTTAAACTTTTTTGAGTTATCTGGAGAGTTGAGACTTTCAATGCATATTGGTAAGATACTGCACAATCATGACAAATATGGTGGCTTTGTCACATAATAATGTTGTGTGTGTCCCCCATACCTTAATGGTGTTTTTAATGTCACAACTTCAACATTGGATGCTGATTGGTGGGACCCAAAAATAAAAGGAGTTAAGGCTTAAACACAATAATGCCCACTTTGCTAGGGAACTTGATAATAATGCTGATGAATGATGATAGGATAAGATACACGCATGTCAGAGATATAGATCTGCCACTAATATATGACTCTACCTTTTTTAATTTTTTATCTATAAGGACATAAAAATCAGTGAGAAACTTTGCCTTTTGGTGAAGCAACTTTCAAAAGGGTGCTTATACATTTTGAAGGTCAGTGTCATAGTTTGGTTCATATTTTTCTTTGTTTGGTAGACTTAGTTTCTCACTTGAATAAGAGGGTCTAAAATTACAGATTGTGAAGGAAATATGGCATGGAGTTTCGTTTAGCAGGTTTGAATATTTTGTTCAGTGGCTGTTTTTTTATTAGTACAAAGCTTTGAGATATATATGAATCAAATTCATTGAAAATTTTTATTTTTTTTCTGAACAAATAAGATGAGGGGTTTGTTAATGTTTCAATTCTTCATGGCTGTGTTGCCCCTCTTCATATTGCTGTTGAGGTTAGGTTTGTTCTAAAAATTTTAATTTATCAAAGTTTAAATCATTTTCTAAAACTTATGCTCAAATTCAAGAAAGTTTTATTCTATACACATTAATTTCACAAAATTCTCAACATATAAACTAGTTTCTTTTTCACATCTTAGTTTCTTGTGCAGCCCTTTTGCTTGGATATGTTGATTTTTCTTGGGCTGTTTGTGGATCAATCTTCTCTGTTTTCATTCCATATTTTAGCATAATCTTTAGGGTTCTTGACCATAGCAATGGAAATAATGGCATATACACTCTTCTATTACTGCTTAGTAGATTTGTTTTAACCACACATACTTTCTTAAATCATTGATTCATCCCTTCACAATTTAAATTTGCATGTGAGTGTTACTGTTCTCTGTTTATACACTGCAGTTTAGTACTCTTTCTCTGTTTCATAGAGTAACACCTTAAGTAGTTCCAATTTCAAAAATAAGAAAAAACTACATATCTCTTTTCTTACAATGATAGTTCACAAAAAAAAAAACAAATCAAAACTCCCTTGAAGAGTAATTGAATATACTTTTTGCTCTAACCAAAATTTTGAAAACAACTCTTTAATGATTGTTATTTATGAAAACAAATACTTGATTTTATACACGTATATATGTTTACAATATATAATGAAATAGAAGAGAAGTGGAGAAGATGATGCTTTTGGTTTTAAGAAGCGAGTTCAAAAATTATATTCTAGTAGTCTCCATAAAAATTGCTATATATTAACATTGTAACAGTTAATCAGTTATTATCTTTATCCAGTAAAATAATAAAATAGAAAAGCAGCTTAAAGATACATGAAAATGTAGCACAAATTGTGGTCATTTGAAGTATTATGGAAAAAAGCTTGTTCAACAGCGAATAATGCAAGTGCCATTGAACTATATTCTCAGTATTCGCTGGGCACGTACCATGCCAATAGTGGAAGAGTAATACTACCACATGGATGCACACGTTTCAAGTGACATTGATATATGAAAGTCAATGATATTGTTCAATATATGGCTTCCTCAATGTTTTTCATTTTTGTAGAGAGAAATAGAGAATAGATGCTCTATAGAATAACACTAGAATTCTTGGAAATTCAAAATTGAATCCCTCTATAATTAGTTATTTTTTGAAGTGATAGATGAAAAAGTTGTATTTCTTTGCATTTTCTAGCTCGGCAAACATTCGAAACTTGAGTGGACAGTTAAAGTAATTATTCCCTAATTCAAATTGATTAAAATATAGTTGTATTTCTTTCATTTTATAATAGTTACAAAATTTTGATATACAAATATTTTATATTATGTAAAATTTATAGAAGGACTACATTCAAAAAGTATAATAGTTATTTTCATAGTAGTAATCCGGCTATTTCATAATAGTTGGATTTCTCTAAATTTTGCATTGAAATTCTAAAGTGATAATCAAATGAGATTTGCTATTTCTAAAAGAATGCCAACAGCCCAACACAGTAAAAGAATAGGATATATTCTTTCAATTATAATATATTTGTCTAAACACAAAAGAACTATTTATTTCTAATATCAAAACAAAAATTAATTATTATTTTCTTCAATCACACCCTTAATTAGTTATGAATTAAGAATTTAAGATTCATTAATTATTTATTTTTATTTATTGATAATTTGTCCACTATTCATATTATCTTGATAACTTTTTTATTTGATATGGGACTAACTAAATAATTAAACAGCTGATCTCTGTGAATAAATTACATCTTCAAATCGGTATTGACAATTTGACATTCTTTTGCTATAAAATTTGGTAGAAAAAATGTCTATAAACTCAACAATCCAGTGCAATTTTCTCAAGTGTCTTAATCCCTCTCAACATGTTACACAATAGCAACTGGGTCCACAAATCCCCTGCTACACTTAGGACATGCATCAATTGTCACCTCTATTCAGCCCAAATTGCCAGCTTCCAGAGGATTTCATTTTTATCCTTTTACATTATTTAAAGGCCTTCATTTTTTTTTTCATATAGCTGCTAAAGGTAGTAAAAGAAAACACAGGCTAAGAAAAATTCTTACATAATAAGTCTATACCTAAACACATCACTAAAAAAAATATCTATTTCAAATGTCTTCATCTTTTTCTTCTGAAAAAGCAGTTTGCACTCTTCAAGTACCTCTGAACTTCAAACACGTGTTATCATCAAAGAGTGCCAGCACAGCAAAAAGTCAAGGCTAATGGTGAGTCATGCATAAATCCATAATCATGCATAATATCATAATCATTAAAAATTCATTTTCCTTAAAATGTTATAGTTATGAATAAATTTATTTTATTTTTCTTAAATTTTATGCAATTTTTTTATAAGTCTAAATACAATTAACAGATAAACTAAAACTTTGACACAAAAAATGCAAGCAATTTGTTATCTAAATTATTTTTTTATTAATAATAAATATAAATTTATTTGTTATAATTTTTTTAATGAGAATATATCAAAAATACATAGTATATAAAGTATAATAACTTAACAGATAATTTTTTTTAAGGAATTTTTCATTCTCTTCGATAATAAAAAAAACTTATTTTTCTCTAAAAAAAACATGGTCGTCCTCTTGTTTTTAAATTTTCAAATTTTAGAAAACATGTTTACTTTGATAATTGTTTTTTCAAAAAAATAAATACATTGAAAACATGATACTTCTGTTCAAATCATTATTTGAAATTAGAAAAGCATGTTTAATGTAACCAAATGGGATATTACTTAGCAAGTTGAAACATGATGTTAAGTTTGTCCAATACAGCTACAAGTTTAAGTATGGGGTAGCAAATCTAGCAGTCTTCTATTTGTTTAGTTTCTTGCTTATAAAACATATGGGTATAGTTTAATAAAAAAAATAATCTCATGGACAACTCCATAGTTATGAAAAGAAATATTATGCAACCACATTATTTACAAATTGATTTGATGTGCTCAATATTTAACGTAAACTTTTTACAAATTGATCTTATATATAATTATCATAACTAATGATTACTGTTATCTACAAAAAATTGTGCTTTTTTTTAGATAACAGTGGAAACCTTCATGTTTATACTGAGTATAATCATGGCACTTGATTGGTTGCTCATACGATTAAAGTGCACACAACTATAATTGAAATATTAAATAATTTAGAACCATATTTGATCATATCTTACAATGTTTTGAATTTGATGAAGTAAAATTTTGCTAAAAAAAATAATTCTCTTTGCTTATAAGAATTAGATTAATCTATTTGTTTTGAGATTTTTGTCACGACGGAAAAGTTCTATATCTAGCATGTATTTTGTGCATTAGAATTTATAAAAGATCAATTTCTTTGACCAAACTAAATATATGAATCTAAATGATTCAAAACTTAACATGGTGTTAACTTATATAAATTTTTAAAATCATTCTTCATTACTCATTTAATACAAATCAAACCTTTGTCAATCTCAATGATAAAATAAATGCGAAATATTCCAAACTATAATTCATATCTTTCAATATCATTTATGAAGAACAAAATAACATAATACTCCTTGCTTATTCTTTTTTCTTAGTATAATTCTTTTTGTTTGCTTAAAAATTTACATATAATTTTTTAAATTATAACGGTGCTCTTTTATTTTCTACACCAACAATATCCCAGATACGCTTTGCTATAGTCTTCATTTGTTTACATTCATGTTATTACAGTGTTCATTTGTTTTGTCCGTACATCGTGTAGGTATATTGCTAGTGACCAATAAAAAAAACATCCCGCTGAGAACAAAAAAACATCTATAAAACAAATATATAAATGTTAGGTGTATTTTTTATAAAACAATTTTGTATATTTTTTTGGGTTTGGAAGCTGGGTGGGTGGGTTTGAGGTGCAAGCATAAACATGTATGTTATATGCTATAATGCACGGATACATGATACGACACGACATGACACGAGACATGTCGATACGCGAATTTTAAAATTTTATAAGACACGAAAATATATATACATATAAAATATAAAGTATTTTTTTAGATAAATCGCAATAATATTTTGATATTTTATTGATATTAAAATATAAATTAATTTTTTAATTATTTTCAATGTCTTATTTTAATTCTATCAAGTATTTAAAATATCTTTTGTTTTAATAAATAATAATATATATTATATCTAAATTTATTTTAAAAATATATGTTAAGAATAACACTGGACACGCTGACATGTGATAGTATTTAGGTATGTTCAAGTATATTCAGAATTTTTTTTTTTATTTTACTTTAGAGGGTAAGTTAGATGTTTCTCTTTTGTGCTTTATATGTTGTTTCTTTTAGTGCGAGGGTGGAAAGACTGAATGAGAGGATTTTGAAGCTTAATTAGGTTCTCAGAAATTTAAATATATCATTTATATATATACAAACTCTACATATCATTGAGATAAATCAAGGTTCCTGATATGAGAACTGTAACGATTCATCATACAAATCATTAATCATAGTCATAGATATAAGGAAATGGCTAATGAATGTGGGAAGTGAGATCCCCAAAGGTGTTCTTGCCACTGTATGTTACTATGTTACATAAAGAAAGCCATCTTCATCCTTCTCTTCATATATGGCAGACATAATTGCCTTAAATGAAGATGGCCTTTTCAGCACTTAACTATTGATATTATTACCAAAAGAGTATAACTACTACTCCACCTTAAATTTGTCATATTATCAGCTAAATAAAGCAAATCAATGACCATGATCACTGGCTAAGAACTAAGATGTAAATACACAATTCAAATGCAGTTCAACAAGAATTAATTCAGGTCCTATCACAATATAAAGAAGCATATTTGCAATATAAGCATTAATTATAGTTTTAATTCCCACCAGATTATGAATGAGTCTTTAAGATAACTCAAAAATTACTTACCGATAGCAATTATCTTAACTAGAGTTAATAGTCTATCATGCCAAATCAGTACGTTATTTTGTTCAATTTGGTGCATAACATAACAGAACACTACAACATGGTTTTGATCAATTCAAGCCATTGAGTAACAAGTATAGAATAAATTTGAAATTACATACCCAATTTAGAATAGTTGAACAAGACAAAGAATATACCCAAATCCTTATATTATCTTTTATTTTAAAAGCATATCGCACATTATTCTAACACGGCCAAACAGAGAATTGACTGATATAAACTTCATTCAAAATTTTATATGGAGGGCATACAGGATACAAACAATCAAGTGAACAGCAATAAACATTTATTAATGGTATAAGCTTTCCTTTGAATTTCATACAACTGAAACAGAAATTATTTATCTGATGATTCCAACTAGAAGGAAAACTATAAACAACATCTTACTTCTTCTTGCCAATACTTGGGATGTCACTTATTTCCGCCTTTTCAACAATCACCTTCAGACACATCCAGATATAATTAGCACAAAGGATGTATTCAGTTACATACATGTAAATGCAGGAGCCAAAACGTTGCACACTTGACAGATATAGTATTAATGGGTATCTACATTAATTGTTAAAATCAACCTATATCTAACATCTACACACATCAGAGTAAAATAAAATATGAAAATGCAAAAAGAAAATAAAATAAGAAGATTATGCTTTGGAACTTTACAATTCAAAGCCAAATTACTTTTCAATTCACCTTTTTCATTTGACTAGAGATCACCAATTGTAGGTTTTGTTTTTGAAATATCAAAACCCTTTATGCTACCAAGTACAAAGAGAAACAGAACAACGAATCACACAGAGTGACTTATTCCACACACAGACCTGAAAGTTTAGGAAGCAAGATACATGGATATTGAATAATTCAAGGCACAATCTTGAAAGCTCTGGTCTTATCAATCCAGCTAATGAAGGAATTCTTGGAGTTCCTGAAACCGAAGAAGCCATGCTCTTTGGACTTGTTCATGCTATCCAAAATGCAAACGCCACAGAAAATCAAATCCACAAACCACCAATCAGCGACCTCTTCAAGTTTGGTGGGAAGAAGCTGATTCTCTCTAACAATCTCATCCCACACAGGGCCCTTATCCCTCATCATCTCCGACAACTTGAGTCTCTCGGAACCCTCATCGAAGCCATACTCGGTGATCCCATACTGCTCCGCCAGCACCTTCCACAGATGCTTCCACTTGAACACATCCCCGTTGCTGCAATTGAACGCCTCGTTCCTCGCGTACGCATCCACCGCCGCCCATATATGCTGCTCCGCGATCAAATCCGCATCCGACACCGTCGTGTAATCCTCCCACGCCGATTTGGTTCCAGGGAATCTCAATGGAACCCTCTCGTGCTTGCAAATCGCCGCGTACACGCACAGGGTTCCCACCATGTTCATCAAGCTGTAAGGTGAGAATCCGAAGATCACTTGCGGCCGGTGAACCGACCAAGAAACACCGTCCTTCGTCTGCGTCTCTTCGTACAAGATGTCTTCCTGAGTGTAATAGAAATTGGGGGCCTTGAGTCGCGGCAGATCCTCCGTGAAGGGCGGCTCGTGGGGTTGGATCTTGCCGAAGAGCTCGAAGGGACCTAGGTAGTGCTTGCCACCAGTCTGGAGGGACACGTGGCGGAGATTGGGGGCGTTGGGGATAACGGCTTGGAGGACATTCCTGAGCATGGCGCCGTTAACCTCGCAATTCTCGGCTTCGGTGGGGCGTCTAGTCCATGAGACGTAGAAGATGTGTGTGACGTCTGTTAGGGCGGAGAGCTTCGATTGGGTGTCGTTGGGATCGGAGATGTCGCACTGGATGTATTCGATTGGGTGATCGGCGTTCCAGGATGGACGGGGCCGCCGGGCAACGCCGTAGACCTTCCATGGACCGCCGGGGGTATCGGCGAGAGGGAGAATCTCGGCGAGGCTGTTGCCGACTATGCCGGTGACGCCGATGACCAGACCCACGCTCTGGAAGCTTCGCGGAGGTTCGTCGTCTTCGAATTTTTTCTGCACCACGATAATACAAATACAAATACAAAAAATATTAATAATGATAATTAATAAATAAGTAAAAAGAAAAGGAAAATATGGAGTGTTTGTTGTTGCCTTGGCAGCACCGATAGCTCCAGCCCACCACCAACTCATGGTGTTATGCGAAAGTGAATGAGGGAGGGAAGAGGGAAGCAGATATAAGGAGCGTTTGATTTATGAGCTCCGTTTGTGTTTTAGATTCAAATAGAAAGTAGAAACCTCATGATTTACAAACCCCATCGTCATCCCCATCATTATTCATTTTTGTTATTCCCGCTACTCTGTCTTGTTGTGTAAACTTATGTACACCCCTTTTTTTTAACTGTTTGTTTTTTGTTTTTTTCGATTTTTGTTTTTATTACAGATCCTACTTCTCACTATTTATGGACTCTCAGTCTCACACTTTTACTTTAGCACTCCTTGTCTAAATTAGACATCAATTTAATTTGGTAAATAAAATAAGGCGAAAGCTAGTGCACTCCGGACAAACTAGAGAGTGCAGCACTCCTTGAAAAGTAACCTGCTATCAAAAGTTATCAGGTAAATTAAATTTATTTATTATTATTAATTTTTTTTATTCGTATGGGCTGAACAAATAACAATACACACCAAAAAACCTAAACCCCTCTCTCAACTCTCAACCCTGTAATGTTCAAAAAAAAAAGGAACTCTCAACCCTGTTATAGCATCCTCTACCGCCGTAAGGAGAGACAGCGACGCCGCCGTCCATTGTGCTCAGGGGCCACCGCCGCAGGGAGTGAGAAACTGCCATCGTTCGATGCGTTGTGGTCGAGCTCCAAGTCTCCCCCTGTTCACTCTCACGATCTCAAAAATCCCCAAACAAAAATTAAACCCTAGCTTCTTCAAAGGTTCTGCCGCCGCCGTCCGGGGTTGTCGGTGCCTCCGCGTCTCCGTCCTTCCCCGTGTCCCGAACCCAGGCCCTGTCTCCTAGCTCGGCACGTCGTCCTCATCCTCGCTGGCTTCTCTGTTCGAGGCTTGGAGCAGCTCGCTGTCGTGTAGCCCCTCGCCCCTCGACGCTCGCCGTAGTCTCTCCACTCGCCGTCCTGCTGTCCATCGAAGGTTAGTGGCACTGCTTTCACTTTTTCGGTTATTACTTTTATGCTCTGTTTAGTGATTTGAGTATTTGACTGATTTATGAATGTGAACTAGTGAATGTAAATCAGATAATTGATTTTGTGTTGTTGAAATTATTGCTAGTTATGGATTTTTTGAAATTATCCTGCTGTTTTCACTGATTTCTGCTTATTCTGTTTTTTTTTCTCTTTAAATTTTGAAGTTTGAATGAAGTCTGATCTGATCTGCTACATTTTTGTATTTTAATTACCTAAAGTCCCAAAAAAGATTTTCTTTTTTTGGGTTTTCTTTTCAGTACGCTCATATTTTTAGAATTTTGCTGGTTAGACTAATTAAACAGAAAGAAAAATGAACTTCAAGAATGTTTAGTGCATTTAAATTAATTTAATGTTGAATCTGTTGTGCTGTTGGTAATAATTTTTTTTATTGGATTTATCTTTTGAGAGCTGCTGTTAGTGTGGTTTGGTGTTGCCTTATTGATTTCAGTTGTTGATTTTTGGATATGTGATATAAGAATGAGGCTGAATCGTGCTATAAGAATTTTTTTTGAAGCAAGTGAACTATGAATATTTATCAAGTCTTTTTAAGCTTTTATTATCAGAATATGTTAGCATATAGTTCAAAAGGCCCTTTAAAACAATTTCTATGGTTAAAGCATAAAATATTGTTATCTGAAGAAGAGTTTTTCTAAATATTAATCTTAAATACTTTTAAAAAAGTCATTTGATATACTTCAGATTATTAGATTCCTTTTGAGGTATTTGATGACTTTAGATTAGGTTAGAAGAGTATTTGGGATATTTATAGAACTTGAGACAATCATAAAAAAGAATCTCTTAACTAAAATAAGTGAGGAGTATAAAATATAAAGAGTTAAGAGTTCAAAAGATGCTGCCTTATTGATTTCAGTTATGGTTTTATGGATGATTATTTGATTTCTGACTGTGTTGCTGCTGTTTTTAACATTTAAACAGAAAGAAAAATGAAATTCAAGAATGTTTAGTGCTTTTAAATTAATTTAATGTTGAATCTGTTGTGCTGTTGGCAATACTTTTTTTATTGGATTTATCCTTTGAGAGCTGTTGTTAGTGTGGTTTGGTGTTGCCGTATTGATTTCAGTTTTTGATTTTTGGATATGTGATATAAGAATGAGGTTCAATCGTGCTATAAGAATTTTTTTTTGAAGCAAGTGAACTATAAATATTTATCAAGTGTTTTAAGCTTTTATTATCAGAATATGTTAGCATATAGTTCAAAAGGCCCTTTAAAACAATTTCTATGGTTAAAGAATAAAATATCGTTATCTGAAGAGGAGTTATTCTAAATATTAATCTTAAATACTTTTATAAAAGTCATTTGATATACTTCAGATTATTAGATTCCCTCTGAGGTCTTTGATGACTTTAGATTAGGTTAGAAGAGTATTTGGGATATTTATAGAACTTGAAACAATCATAAAAAAGAATCTCTTAACTAAAATAAGTGAGGAGTATAAAATATAAAGAGTTAAGAGTTCAAAAGATGCTGCCTTATTGATTTCAGTTATGGTTTTATGGATGATTATTTGATTTCTGACTGTGTTGCAGCTGTTTTTAACATTTAAACAGAAAGAAAAATGAACTTCAAGAATGTTTAGTGCATTTAAATTAATTTAATGTTGAATCTGTTGTGCTGTTGGCAATAGTTTTTTTATTGGATTTATCCTTTGAGAGCTGCTGTTAGTGTGGTTTGGTGTTGCCTTATTGATTTCAGCTTTTGATTTTTGGATATGTGATATAAGAATGAGGTTCAATCGTGCTATAAGAATTTTTTTTGAAGCAAGTGTACTATAAATTATTTATCAAGTCTTTTAAGCTTTTATTATCAGAATATGTTAGCATATAGTTCAAAAGGCCCTTTAAAACAATTTCTATGGTTAAAGAATAAAATATCGTTATCTGAAGAGGAGTTATTCTAAATATTAATCTTAAATACTTTTAAAAAAGTCATTTGATATACTTCAGATTATTAGATTCCCTCTGAGGTCTTTGATGACTTTAGATGAGGTTAGAAGAGTATTTGGGATATTTATAGAACTTGAGACAATCATAAAAAAGAATCTCTTAACTAAAATAAGTGAGGAGTATAAAATATAAAGAGTTAAGAGTTCAAAAGATGCTGCCTTATTAGATTTGAGTTATGGTTTTATGGATGATTATTTGATTTCTGACTGTGTTGCTGCTGTTTTTAACATTTAAACAGAAATAAAAATGAACTTCAAGTTATGAATATGTGTTGTTCAAACTGGTTTCATGGTTGCTCAGATTTATTTTATGAAGTTAACATTAGATTATCAAGTTCAATTTTGTATAATTTCTGTAAAATTTAAATATTGTTTTTACAGGCACAAAGGAATAACCGGACAATTGAAGATTGAGGGATTTTCAGATTTCTTATTTGAGTCGTGGCAACTTTGTAGCAGAGCATCGCACAAATTTTTTGGTATGTACTATTGCAGAGTATTTAAAATAGAATTCTGGTCAGACCATAAACCCATATCTCTAGCAATTCTATGATTGTAATGCTAGGGATTCTTCTATAATCAATAATTTTTAACGAGAAATTTTGTAGCATTGTGTTGATAGGAGCTCTTATTTCTCTATCAGTTAATGATTCTGGAATTTTGAAAGGTTCATTTTCTTCTGATATGGGAGTGTTCAAACTGGTATTTTGCTTGCTCAAAAATGGTATAAGGCTAATGTTAGATTATCAACTCTAATTTTTTTATAATTTCTATAACATTTTTATAAAATTTTTCTATAGACATAAAGTAACAATTAAGATTGAGGGCTTGTTCAATTTACTGTTTGTTGAGTTGTTATGAATTTGTGGAAATGTGTCCCCGCTTTCTTGCCATGTGATTCTCAAATTTATAATTTATTAAAAGAGAACCCATATAGTGATATAATAAACTAATACCCCTTGTGATAGTAGGAGCTTTGCTATAATGTATAGTCAACAATGTTGTAGAAATGTGATGCTAGGAGCTCTTCTTTCTTTATCTATTTAATAAACTAATACCTCTTGTGTTGAAGTTGAATCTTTCTAGCATTTTTGTTACAAATTTTTTATTTTCATGACCTTTTTTATTCTTTTTACTCTTTATGTTTGATTCTTGTGGCATTTAAAATTTTTCTCATTAAGGAAGACTTTTGTTTTGCCACGTCTTTAGTTCTGCGACATTGCTAAATTTATTGTTGGTTATCTACTTTACATGCAAAATTTGAAGAATAAAAACTAGTTAGTTTTTCTTTATGTTGTCATATTGTATTGTTTCGAGTCATATTTTGGACTAGAGATCAAGAACTTGTGCTATGTTACTTTTTTTTTCTTTATCTTTTTTCAAGTCATTTCATTATAGTAGTTT
Source organism: Arachis duranensis (assembly GCF_000817695.3). Taxonomy (NCBI): domain Eukaryota; kingdom Viridiplantae; phylum Streptophyta; class Magnoliopsida; order Fabales; family Fabaceae; genus Arachis; species Arachis duranensis. Next base: position 98,634,975 of record NC_029776.3, read on the forward strand.
TTTATACTTGAAATTTACAATAATATTGAATAACACAAAGCCTATATTTTCAAAATATTTACCAGAAAAATAATTTTAATATGATTTTCATTCATTGCAAGAAGCTAGTAACAACATGAATCTTGGATTAGCATTCATTTCTCTATTAGAGTGGTAGGAGTAACGGAAAACAATACGGAAATATATTTTATAGTAATATTGATTCATGAGTGCTATTTTTATGTTTTGTTATTATGCTATTTGCGTGATTTGGTTGTTGTACTTTGGAAGTGCGAATGTTGTGTTGGTAAAATATTTTTTTATTTGTGATATATCCTTGTGATTTATTTGTAATTGTTTTATATTTTAATATTTTTGTATTTTGAAGAAGAGAATCTTGGACTTCATTTCGTGGTATTTTGTGCCTATTTTTGTCATATGGTACTTACTTTCATACTTGTGAATATCTCAAATATTTTGTACTTGTGTCATTTCATAAATATAAATATTTTTCGTTTTATTTTGTTGTAATAATATGCAGTAAAGTATAGCATTCGACAAAAATGGTTGATTCGATCGAAGAGTCATCGCATAATCAAATAGGGAATGTTTCAGCTGAGGTACATCTTTTTAGCTGGATTATTCCAACACTTTAAATTTTAAGCTTTATTCTTGTTTGAAAGTATATTTAGAACGTTGCGGTCTGTTGTTGTCTAATGGACTTCAGGAAATGGACGAATTATTAGTTGATAGTGATGGCAATGATGTTGAAAACCTATTACTGAATAGTACAGGAAGTATCGGTCGGGTTAATTTCATAGGTTTGAGCGTTGATGCTGCTAAGAAGTATGTATTTTCAGACCTTGATGTTGCGTATGCTTTTTACAATGCATTTGGGAGGGTCAATGGATTTTCAATTAGGAAGTTCAAGGTTGGGCGAAGTGAGATTGATAAGCGCATACTCTGGCAAACATTTGTGTGTTCGAGACAGGGATATCGTATTTTCAGAGGGGTTGATGAAACAAATAGGAAGAGAGCTCCAAAGCCAGAGACTAGGTGTGGGTGTGTAGCACAAATACGAGTTCACATAGATGTTGGTAGGGACTGGTGGTATACAACATTATTTCAAAATGAACATAATCATGAGTTAGTACCGCCAACTTTGAGCCGGCTGTTGAGATCGCAACGGAGAATGACTGATCAAGAAATTCAAAGAATGAACGACATGAGAGATGCTGGAATTTCCACAACCCAAATCTATATGCAATTTTCCGAGCAATCTGGTGGTTTTGAAAATGTTAGATTTCGAAGAAAAGACATGTACAACCAAATAGAAAAGCAAAGGCAATTGATGGAAAGTGATGTGACCGAAACGTTGAAGTACCTAAAGAAGCGGAAGAAATTAGATCCAAAGTTTTACTGGAGCTACGAGGTGGATAATAATGGTGTGTTTCGGCACCTAATCTGGATGGACGGGAAGAGCCGTGTTGACTTTGAAGTATTTGGTGATGTTATGGCCTTTGATGCAACTTACAAGAAAAACAAGTACAAGTTTCCATTGGTAGTTTTTTCAGGAGTGAACCATCACCTTCAAACAATAGTTTTTGGCAGTGCAATTGTAGCTGATGAAGGAGAAGGAACTTACATATGGCTGTTACAGAGATTCGTGGAAGCAATGAATGGAAAACGACCAAATGCTGTGATAACTGATGGTGCCAAGGCTATGAAGCTTGCAATTGAAAAGGTCTTTCCAGATGCACATCATAGGTTGTGCGGATGGCATTTGTTAAGAAATGCCACATCCAATGTCTCCAACCCCAAGTTTACCCAACAATTCAGGAAATGCATGCTTGGCGATTATGAGATTGATGAGTTTGAGGAGAGGTGGGCGTCAATGGTGAATAGTTTTGGGGTTAAGAACATGGAGTGGGTTGAGACCACTTATGGGATTAAAGATATGTGGGCTACAGCACATATGAGAGGCAAATTCTTTGCCGGGTTGAGAACTACATCGAGGTGTGAGGCACTACATTCGCAAGTTGCTAGGTTTGTAAAATCTGGCTATAGCATTAAGGAATTCCTCCATCACTTCCGCCGGTGGATGGGTTTGTTGCGGAATAATAAGGCTGAGGCTGACTATTACACCTCATACGGGTTTCCGATAATGCAAACACAGGTGCAAGCATTGGAGCGATCAGGAGCAAGTGTTTATACAAGGGAGGTGTTCTACTTGTTTCGATCATTATTGTTGAAAGCGTCAAGTGTGATAATAGTTGATTGGCGAGAGACTTTATGTAGTGTGAACTATGATGTACGAAAATATTGTGAGTTAACAAGAAAATGGGTTGTATCTTATTGGCCTGGTAGCAGTGAGTTTAGGTGTTCATGTCAACGAATGGAATCATTTGGCATTCCATGTGTTCATATCATTCGTCTGTTGATATATCTTCAAATTACAGAGTTACCTGAGTCACTGATATTGAAGCGGTGGACCATGAAAGCAAAAGAGGCTCATATAAGGTTGGAGCAGCAGGGATCGTTAGTTGGAGATGGAAGTTATGAGAGTAGGATTGCTGCTATGAATGATGAGCTGGAGGGCTTGCCATTTGCTGCTTGCGGAGATTTAAGTGATTTTAAGGATGTTATGGAGTGGGTCAGAAACAAAAAGGCTGAATTATTTGCCAAACATAAAAAGAATAGAGAGGGAAGTTCTAAAAGTGCGGGTGAGAAATTCAAAACATGGACGGTTGCTACTTCAAAAGAACCTGGGGACAAAAAGAAAAAGCGAAGGATCCGGTGCAGCAGATGTAACGGTATAGGACACAATCGGCGAAATTGTCGCCGTGGAGATGAACATAATCAAATGGAAAGTGGAGATGAAGGAGGTTCCGAAGATGATGACGATTGGTCTAGTCAAACCAGTGAGGAGGAGATCGATGAAATGGTGAGTATTTAAGATATTGCTTCTTATCAATTACATTACATGGTCTAATTTTAATTTTTTTGTTCTTGTAGGATTTTGATGTGACCATTGCTAATCAGAAAGGCAAATATCATTAGCTATAGAGGTCTAGCCTTTGATGAAAGATGAATATGGATTTTATCTTTTTTTAAGCTTTAGTGTAAGAAGTTTATTGGACAATAGTAAAAGTTTTTTTGTATTTATTCTTAATTTACTCGTTCGATACATGTGTTTTATTTATTCACATTTGCGAACTTAAGATGACTTCTACAAAAAAAAATGATAGCATAACCATATTATATTATCTAAGTCTGGTTATACACATTATAGGATAAGTGAATCTATTTTTATGGTTAATTTTTCAATAATAGATGTGAAAATTATATCTGCTATTACTCTTAGGATACATTTGTGTTTAATAGTTACTACATCATGAAAAGATATATTGGTTTATAAAAATTAAAATTATTTTTTTTTTCACATTATAAAAAAGTAATTCAAAACTAAGGTAGTATTAGTTGAACGAAACATGATGCAACTGGATACAAATATTAAGAATATTCCTAATCACTATTTGGTCTAATCATCTGGAGAATACATTATAAGAATAACACATTTTAAAGGATGAATTATATGGTACAGATGCTAATATACAGATATTCTATTCAAGTCATATAATTATTGACGCGTGTTGTGTCTGCTAGGGGAATGACATAAGAAAGCGAAAATGTTAATGAGCTTTTTTGCAATGTATATAACGGGTTTGTTATTTTATTAAGGTAGAAATGAGAGACAATTATACTAGAGAAATAACAGAATTGTACTACCAGTTCACCTTTTTTTAGTTTATACTTTATATTTTTTTGTTAAGTTGAGTCTAAAGTTTAATATCATATCCATATCCATAGGCAATAGCTATTGTTTTTAGTAAGAAAATTTATAACTAATCTGAACTACGATGTAAAATACACTAAGGCGCTCAATTTTTATAATATTTATTTTCAATATTCAATGCTACAGATAGAAAAATGTAAATAATAAAAATAGTCAACTATTAAAATGCTACAATTAAGATATAGTTTAAAAAATATTTATAATAAATATTTTTTAAATAATATTTATCTATCT